>NC_133289.1:21109138-21414801 GCF_005239225.2 Populus alba
TGGAAGTTCTTGCTATCAGAAGCTCTCATCAAGGGGAGCGTCTTTTTTTGGCCGAAGAACCACAAGATGTTTGGAAGATTGACAAGTTTTGAGCTCTGGAGGATCTGTTTTTGCATAAGATTTAATGGTACGTATGCATTCAAATTTAGATGGATTAGATGCATATTGTCACTTGAATAAGATTTAATGGCACCCTCCCCTCTCTTCCTAATTAACATATCAGAGTGCCATTATATTACTATCTGAGATCTGATAACATGATGATCCTAAGAATTTTGCTCGAGGCTGCTGTTTTTTTGAAGCATCATCTTGTACTGAATCCAGGAGGCTCATACTTTGTCGCAAGGGACGCTCAAGGACAACAGGAACACAGCTAGCTCTTCTTCTCGCATTAGGGATGATCCCGAAGCTGTTCAAGCCAGGAAGAAAGTGTACGTGATATGTGCGACAGAGAATAAGTGACCAGAAAAACAGAAATCACCACGAAAGTATATGCGATCCATGTAATGGGATTTCTGTCACTTAATAATTAATATTCGTAAACTTCATTTAGTGACCACCACCCATGAAGAGAAGGCAAGAAGATCTAAAAGAAATGAATTGCTGACATGTTTTTGTGTGATATCGCTCGTGAATCTAATGGTTTATTGCAATAACTCAGTAGTTGCATGGTGAGCTTGAGGTCCAAAAGCAGCCATCTTCTTCAAGTTCATTTCTCCCAACTGTTTACTCGGCTCTTGAATTGACATTATTATCTCAATTCAAAAAAAAAAAAAAAAGCTCCATCTGCAAGTATTCGACTACACACAGTTCATCCCCGACTGTCCTACATTTCCATCAAATAACTCAAATCTATTATCGAGTTGAGTTTAATAATCGACACCTAAATTTTAGTTTCAAAATCACAGAAAGCATATCATCAGGTGATAGTTTAGGGCCTTAGGCATTATTTAATCAGGATAATATTAAGGACCATGAAAGAAAAATAATCCAAAGCTCACCTGCAGCTGCGTCCATGGCTCGATCCACCTCCACTTGGACAAGTTAAACTCAAATTTATAATCACCTGAATTTCAGAAGCAAATACAAAACGTAAGAACATGAACCCTGAGAGTAAGGCCATCTAGTCTATCATGCCTAAATGCATGTCCTCCGCATCCTTGCCAGCCTCCATGTCTGAGATGGAGCCGATCATCTCCAAGAAAATACCATAACCAGGCGTCTCATGCTCCTCAAACAACCTGTCGTGGTGAGAGCTCAATGTATATATAATATATTAATTCCTTAATTAGAAAAAGGATATATATAGAAATCTAAAAGTACAAGAGATGAAGAATGATTTACTCTCTCTTGATTATGATTTTGCTGTTCTTTCCTTTTTATCGCCCTCTCTTCTTGTTTTTTCTCCTCTCTTTATTTTTCTCCAATCCTAATTTGATGTTATTGCACGGTGAGATCTATGCTCAAATTCGAAATCGAAAGACTAACTATATTAAGATATTAATGCATACAAGCTAATGCTAATTGTAGTGATATAAAAACATTGCTTGAGTTATTGAAATTGCTTGAATAATTGTTTTGAATTTAAGTCCAAGATTTTAAAGTGATCATCGAGTTGTATAGAACACGTGTAGGATGCTTGAACAAAAATATTTCTAATTAAAAATAAATTAAAATAATATTTTTTGTTTTTTATATATATATCAGAAACATATCGAAATTATATAAAAAAAATATCCTTTTCAAATAAAATATATTTTAAAAAATATATCATACCAGAAAAACAAACACTTATTCTTGTAAGGAAAATGAATTTAAAGTTTAAAAGGAATTTTATATGATATTATAATTAAAGCAGGATAATCAATGAAATATCTTAATTAAGGAAGAGAACACGTAGCGAATCAAAAGGATGGCTTCTTACCACCGTTGGATATGGAAGAAATCAGTGATTAAAAAATTGTGTGATTTCCTATGAATGGAGGATTTTTTTTATACATACTGGCGAGTGAGTATGTGTATATCAACTCGGGGGTAAGATGATGTATAAATCAACTTCTTCTTTTTTATGGACGAACTCGTCTCAGTAAAAATATATATATATATATATCCACTCGGCTCAATTAAGTTCATAAAATCCTCATGATTATGAACTTAACTCAGAATTTTAATTTTAAATGGTTTTATATTGATTTCGCCAGGTAAAAAATCTGAAAAATTAATAATAAAAAAATATCATTTTAAAAATAAATAATAAATTTATATTAACATGATTACTAAGAGATTCATCTAATAGTATTTAAATAATAAATTTAGATTAACATCATGACCAAGAGATTGATCTAATAGCATATTTGATATTATGGTATGGTGTGATTTTTAAAAGAGTTTTTTATTTAAAAATATATTAAAATGATTTTTATTTTATTTTTGATATAAAAATATTACAATCATAAAAAATTAATCTGATGTTTTTTAAAAAATAAATATATTTTTAAAATATATCTAAAAACAAAAATTACTGTTCCAAACAAATTCTAAAAATTCAATCAGTCAGACACTCTTATTTATTTATTTTCCGATTAGATCCCGAATCGGTCAGACACTGTTATTTTGACCTTATTTAATAGACAACAAGGTCATTTGGGTAATTTAATCACTAGGAAAAGGCATGGCTGCCTCTTGGCTCATGCAGTTCCGACTCCTATTTGGGATAGAAACCGTGGCAAAAAAGCTTTACTTTTATAACGGTCCACCTGCCGTTATAAATACCCCCCCCCCCCCCATTCCATCTCTACTCACAAAGAAAAACCCTTCTCTCCCTTCCCAAAACCATAAAATAATTACGATGGAAGAGCAAGATGATCCAGTGTCAATGACAGTAGAAGATTTCGAGGGAGGAGAAGCTATTTTGGAGGACTCATCTGGTTCTGAAACCGACGATCAACTCGCGCATTTCGCTGGACTGTTGAAGATTGGAGAAGAAACAAGGGAGTATGATGGAGTGAAGAATACTTTTCTAACGGGAATGAAAGGGCATGCTAAAGACACACAGGTTGTTGCCATTTACAAGAACTCTGCTTCTACTTCGCCGATGAAGGCTAGGTTTGCTGCGTTTAAAGCTTTTGAACAGGTCGTTTCGCAAAAGAATGGAGGCCAAGGAAATGCAAATGTTAAGTATGGGTGGTATAGTGGGTCGAAGGAGGATATTTCTCAGATCATTTCTCATGGTTTTGCTTTGTGTAATGGTCAATCTCATGGCCTTGGTGTTTATTTGTCTCCTACTAATTTTCTCCTTGATGGGTATGTTTTTCCCCTCTTTTTTAAGTGCTAATGATTCTTTACTAAATGGTAATCAATACAGAGACTATATTTTCTTTGCTGTTCTTGTTAATCACTAGTTCTAATTGTTTGTTCAAGAATGGAGATTGAAAATTTGTGGATTTCTGGGTCAATTTGATGTTCTGGATATATGCCTGTCACTCTTGTTTTGGATAGAAAATATTGAAATATAGTGAAAATATAAGGTGATCAAAATGGAAAAGTGATATTTCTTGACTTTATTTCATTTAAATCTTCAAAGGCTGTTGGTGGAAGTGAAATTGGAGTGGATTTGGATCATTATTCCTTGGTAGTGTATGCAGCATGCTTCTTCCTTTACATATCCTTATGTATTTCTGATCCGTGAGTCTCTTACCTTAGCAAATCTGTTTAGGATAAATCCTTTCGGCTTAAGAGTTACAGAATTAGTTTTTTTCACTGCAGGTTGGAATATTCAAGGGCTGATGAAAATGACATGAGGCATATTTTGTTATGTAAAGTGATCATGGGGAAGATGGAAGTGATTCCTGCTGGTTCCAAGCAAAGATATCCACGTTCAGGGGAGTTTGACTCCGGTGTTGACAATCTTGAAGCACCAAGAAGATTGGTTGTCTGGACCACTTTCATGAATTCTCACATTCTTCCTGATTACATCATAAGTTTCAAGGCACCTTCTTCCACTACTTTGCTAATAAATCGGATCAATGAAATAAGAAACTTGGGTTTTGTGAGTGTCTCTGCTCTACATCTCACAATGGTAAAGTTTCTGGGTCCTGCCAGGGGAGCCTTGATTTCCAGAATCTATGAAGACTTTGCCAAACGAAAGGTCAATGTAGTGCAACTGTTCCATGCTGCGAGGCGGATCACTGGGGACGACCAGCTGTTGATTGAGATCTTTAAATCAAGCACAAACAAGCCTGTGAGACGAGAATTAAGGAGAACCTGTGCAGCTCAGGCAGCAGCTGAGCTGAGAAGGAGATAAGCAAGCTAGCATGTGTTTGATTCGATTGCACTCTATCAGGATTTTATGGATGTATCCAAGATTTTCAGCTTTATGCAGGAACTACAAGTTTGCTTGTTAGCTCTTATGTTCGTATTATATAGATATATAGATGTAATTGTGTTCGGTTGTTTTTGTCTTGTTGCTTGGAGTTTTTCCATGCTTTATAGCAGGATGTTCCAGTTGAGGTTGAATTTTGAGTGACAAAGTAACTTCATATATAAACAAAAAAGAAACAAAGGGAAGCGCTTTGCTGACATATAGCGTTGTTCTAGTTATTGAAGTTGTTACAAGGGTGCAACAGGCTTTATCGTCCTCTTCATTCTGAATCCAGAAAGCAAAACATGAAAAGTGCAAGAGGATTTGTTTCCTGAGATTTTTGTTCAAGCGTCTGTGTCAAGAATATCACTCCTTATTGATGACCAGTTCAACAATAAGCTAAAGAGATGCAAACCTAATGGATTTCTAGCTCTAGTGGTTGATTTTTCTAAGAACTGGTTCTTAATGGAGATTCTCTCACATTGCTGCCTCCGTTTTTGTAAATCTGAGAAGCAGATTGATTCTTGAAGCATTGAGTCGTGTTCCTCTTTTTTTCTCATGAAAAAGGACTAGCTTGAAAAGAAAGGTGGCAGCAGTGAGGAGGTAGTATTGGCAGCTGGACTCTAAGTTCCGAATGCGGACAGATATCTAGCCTGGTTATCTGGCTGAAAATAAATGTTATACAGCACAAGGATCCAAGGTGCATACTGACTAAGGGTGTCAATTCCATTTTGTTTTTGGAATGTAGAATGACTAAAATATTTTATATTAATTTAAAAATAATAATAAAAAATATTTTATTTTAAATTTTGGTTTGTTTTGGATTTTTCAACTAATTTCTGTTCGAAATGTTTCGATTTCATTTCATATGTTCCGTTCTGGTTTTAAAAAGTCATTGAATTAAATTGAACCTAAATCAATTTAATTAATTAAACCTAAGTATAAAAAGTTTTTTTTCATTACTATTTTCAATAACAATAATATTAATAATAATATTAAGAATTATTACTATATTTTTTATTAACAATGATATTAATTTTTTAACATTAGATTTATCACTAATATATATAGTTTATATTCATGTTGTTCTTTTCAAATTTATACTTTGTAGGAATTTGAGCAAAATAAAAAATATTTTAGATCTCATTAGCCTTGATAATATTGACCTAATTTTATATTTAAAATATTTATGTTAAAATATTTTAATTTTATAATATTTTGATATTTTATTTAAGCTGAATTATTTTAAGTTAAAGATCTATTTAATATTGATATATATATAAATAATACAACCCCAAAAACCCCGACATGACAAAATATTTCAAAACTAAAACATTTTACTTCAATTAAAAAAACCAAAACATCTATTAAAATAAAATTGATAACCTTGATACTGACCACCTGGCCTGTGGTGGTTGCAGAATGGCAAGTCGCTGGCAGAGAGGAGGGATTTTGGGTTAAAATCCTACTGTTGATAAATAAGATGGAAGGCTAGACCAGATGATAAATAAGATGGAATGGCTACGAATGTTGTGGGCTTTCCATGGTCCAAACTAAGACTAGCAGTGGTGAGCAATTGTGACCTGAACCGAACCCCGAGCTGAGGACTGAGCAAGTTAGCTCATGAAATGTGGATGCCCACAAGGATGAAACCAACACTTTTTATGCCATTGAACGCATCATGGACTGGATACTGCAGCTCTAGCTCTGGACGATTAATTTTGTCTCGACTGCCTTGTACCTGTTCCAGGAAATAAATTCTATCTCTCAGTAAGCCAATTCTAATTTCCTTGGTACTTCATGTTTCTGGCTTCAAAAATGAAGTGACGAAATAAATTCTATCTTTCAGGGATTGTTATAGTCAAATCACCATTTTATAGCAACATCGGTTCTTCTTTTCCGCCTGTCTGGAGCTAAATGGATGTTTTGGAAGATGATACAGGGTTTGATGTTCGCTTCCTTTTTTGAAGAAAAAGATGCTACCTACTTCATGATTCTGGCATCAGAATGAAGTGATGAAGAAGTTACATGTTCTAGAAGAGTGCCATCAGTAAGCAATGCCATCCCCTTCTGCTATCGTTTGTCGACTCTGCCGCCATCCTTGCTGCTGGATGCGCTCGCTGCAGCCTGTTCCAGAATAGGGTGGTCAATATTTGTTTCGATATTCTCAGGTCATGTTAGCTCTATACAACAACGCAAACACAAAACTGAACTTCAAATGTATTGCCATACTTAATTTGTGATATAGTAAAATTTTTACAGGATAATAACAAGTAAACATACACGATAGTTCAAAACCTGAAGAAACTTTATTTACTTATTTTTTTTGTTTAAAGATAAAAGGTATTTTTAAGTCAATTTATTCGACATTAAGTTTTCTCATCAAGGGATCTTAAAATTGCAACCTCTATATTAGTATGGTGTATTTAATAGCTTACAATAAAGGACAGTAGAGAGAAATTTAGTATAATTTTGCGTTGAAATTATTCTACAAGTTGGGACTTATGTTTACACTTTAGACGGAAACATTTCAATGATCACGTCAAATTGGATGAAATTTAAAAATTATAAATATCAATGGATGAGGGGGAGAAATTGTTCGATATTGATTTTGGACTCAATTATTAAAATATTTATTTAGGGGCTAAAATGATTTATTGAGGATTTTGTATTGTTTTTAATTGTTTTAAAAAAGAAGGATAAAAAGTGCTTGAGGAAAGATTTATTAAAATATTTATTTAATTAAAATTTTAAAAATATTAGTTTAATATTTTTTAAAACCCAATATATTTTTTAAAAGTACTGGAAACATAAACAAGAACCAGGTCCTAGCATAAAATTCCACTCCAGGAGAAAACGACTGGCATCTATCCTCATTCCCCCTTTAACCGCGGTAAAAAAATACTAAATAATAATATATACAGTGAATGTAAAATCCAAACCTCATTTAACAAACCCAACCACACGCATAAACGGAGGGAGAGAAGGCTAGGTGTCGTATAATCAAACAGAACTCTGTGTGTCCGTGTCCTCCACAAACCATGGCAATGATCACCAGAAACACCGCCACACGCCTCCCACACCTCCTCTCCATCCATCGCCCCGCCACCGCATCTCTCCACACCACCCTCCCGTCTCTCTCCCCTGAACCAACACCAGCTCCCTACACTCGCGCACCGCCACCTTCCTCATCCTCACTAACAGGTCTTTCTAAGCCGGCGGAGTTTGTGATTTCCAAGGTTGATAGTTTGATGAACTGGGCTCGCACTGGATCTATCTGGCCTATGACTTTTGGGCTTGCCTGTTGTGCTGTTGAGATGATGCATACCGGTGCTGCCAGATATGATTTGGATCGGTTCGGGATTATTTTTAGACCGAGTCCTAGGCAGTCAGACTGTATGATTGTTGCTGGTACTCTTACTAACAAAATGGCCCCTGCTCTTCGCAAGTAAGTCTTTGATTTTCGACAAAAAATTTTAGGGTTTGGGTTTTTGTGATTGATTTTGTTTGATTTGGATCTGTGGTGGATTTTTTATGGATTTTTTTTGGTTTGCGTTAATTTCTATATAGTTTATATGCTTTTAAGAGTGATTAATTGATTCCAGATGCTAAATTAGCGTGTGGCTGTTGTTGTGTTTGAACTAAATAGAGAGGTGAAAAGAATAATTGGAGCGTGGTTTTGGATAAAGTGAATGTTTCCTAGGCATTGATCGGCTTATGAAAAATTTCAAAGTAAAACTTGCGTTGGTGATGTTCGGACATGACTGGGAAACTTGGCTTCGAGTTTTTTGTTTTGTTTGTGTTGCTAGTCTCGTTCTGTTGGGGTTGGGGCTTAAATACCAAGATAACGAGACAGGATTGATTCATGTGGGATTTTGTATATTTGGAATAGTTATTTATGGAGGACAAGGAGGCCAATAAATGGGTTAGAAGACTGTTTAGATATCTACTGGAGAAATGGTTCAGAAGGATTACCTAGAGTGCAGAAGCAGTTCTTTCTCGATAATACAATATGTCGACCTAATACTCCAAAGTGTCCTGTGGATATTTTTGACATTTTTTATCTTATGGCTATAGCTTACTATGCATAAATGGTGAAAGCATTAATGATGCTGTTTTAGAAAGGTTTGTGTTGGATGAGCTTAGCTGTGTTAATTTGATTTCTTTTATCCAGTCTGAAATTCCACTACTATGAGAGGTAATTGATTATAAACCTTGTTCATGCTCTCAATAGTGGATAACATTTCCAGGAAGGGGATGAGACAAACAGTTCGCTTTCACTCCTGATTATTGGCAAGTGCAGTATAGTACTGGTCTAGCTCAAATGATGCATCAAAAAGTGGTTTATTTGGTAGAATTCTTGAATCTAGATCTGTTTAATGAAACCATGCTTAAGAGAGGAGTTGGTTGTCTTCTAACTTTGCTTAACCAGAGCTTTAGTTTATCTAATCTCTTGCAAGGATTTTCTGGCTTAATTTGTTAGTGCTCAATCTGAGCTTCAGATCACCCAAATTAGACAATAACATATTTTCTGAGTTCAATGTTAAAATACTTCAGTTGCTTTGAAGTTGTATGGTTGTTGATTTTACTAGCTATCAATCAACATCCATAGGATTTTGTGGCCTTTATAGCCATCTAGAGTGAATCTTAAAGTTTTTCTGGGTTCTTGAACCTGATGTATCTGAATCATCATTGACCACTTCACAAGCTGTATCAATCTGAGCTTGGGGTTGATCATTCTCAGATAGCTTCCAGACCTGGGTTGAGTAAAACTCATTTGATTGTTGTATGTCTCTTAAAAAGATGTGATGAATGAGCAAATTTCTCCACCGCAGTATATGGGAAAATTCTTATCTGTTTTTTAAGTTTTTGCCTGAGCTTTATAGTTTAGATCCTTGAATTGTGAAAACAAGCACAATTATCTGTAATGTGGTAAATCTGCCTCTGCTGCTCAAGATGGCAACTCAATGATAAAAGCACCGACTTTCTGGAACATTAGGTTTTATTTCAAGTTTGTAAGACTTAATTTACCAATTTTCTCTTCTAATGCCAAATGCCTTGTATTTGAAAAATTGGGACTTGCTTCAAAATACATTTAGCACAGGCAAGGTGTTCAGATCAGATTCCTTTCTGTCAGCACATGCATATCTGTCTAGTGAAAGGGGAGTGAGTTTCTGACTGCTTTTGAAAATTGTTTGCAGGGTTTATGATCAAATGCCTGAGCCTAGGTGGGTCATCTCCATGGGCAGCTGTGCAAATGGTGGTGGATATTACCATTATTCGTACTCTGTTGTTCGTGGTTGTGACAGGATTGTCCCTGTTGACATTTATGTTCCAGGATGCCCACCCACTGCCGAGGCCCTACTTTATGGATTACTCCAGCTGCAGAAAAAGATCCACAGGCGCAAGGACTTCCTCCATTGGTGGACCAGATAAGTGGAAGTCTTGGCTGCATTTTTATGATCTAATAAAAGAAATGGTATCTGTTTCCTGTTCTAAGTGCCGTGTGAAGGGAGAGGCTGTTATTAATACACTCCTTAGTCATGGATCCATCTCCTATATTCTCTGGAGCTCTTATTGTTTTTACAGATTCTCTAAAACCTTTTTTTGTAACTTTGATGTGCTGAACTGCCCTTTTGTTGTTTTGCTTGTATGCGTACTTTTCAGAAAGCTGTATTGTTTCGATAACCTGTGGACTAAATAAAGGGCTTGTGTAAAGCTACTCTTTTTATGTGTGGTCCTGGACTTTTGAGTCTCGGCAGTGGCTTCTATGGTCTTGTTGCTTCAAAGTATATAGTTTACCCATGAACTGTTGCTGGAAAAATTGTTTACTCAGGATGTTGCCCAGTTGGTTGATATTTGGTGGTCAGCTCTTGACCGCGCTTTCCCAAAGTGAAGTCCTGAGCTAATACGCACTTTGATATGTATGAGGGTGCCTTTCTTCAACATCTGATGAGCAGAGTTACATGTAAACTAACTAATTCTACGTGGCAATTATGAAAGACCTCCGAGTGAGAATACAGGCTCCCCTTTGTATGACATCTGGTACCGGGAAGTGAAAGGTGTGCCTATTTTGAGCATCTCTGTTAAAAAAATGAGGTTTTGCAGTGTAGATTTCGCCAGGATAATCATGAAAAGTTCAATGGTTTTGTTTAGACTGGTTCAGCTCTGGAGGAGGATAAATGACAAAGCAAAACACAGGTAGGGGAGTAACCATGTAATGTCTTGGGACGACATGATCTCGCCTGACAGGTAAGGCAATAGATCTGCACAGGTGTGGAGAGGCTTCTAGGCTCTAGCGTTTACTGGATTATTGAAGAGGCTTAAACAAACCTCATTGGATCCAAGCCTTTGCTGAAAGGTAAGGAAGTGCAACACTGGAAGCTCACAGACACGGATAACAAGTCCTTTGTGGAGATTTAGGGACCCATGAAATACACAGCTCGCATGGAGAATATGATATATCTGGGAAATGACCTAGTTTATGAGCAATTATTTAGAAATGATAGTATCAGGTGACCGTACTTTAACACCATTTTCTAAGCCCAACTATAATAGGAGAGTCATGTTAGCATTTAATGTTATTAGCTGTACAGAGCTAAATAGAGCAAAATTGGGAACATGAGAGGTGTAGCTGTTACTGGTTAGGATTTAAGTTTGATTTAAAATCTTCAATTTGAGTTTTATAAATCTCAATATTATGAAAGTGTTTTGTGTGATAGCTTTGTATCCAAACTATTCAAGTTAGGTATTGTTTATTTCTGTGTTTTAAAAGTGTTTTTAAAAAAAATTAATTTTTTAATTTTTTAATTTATTTTAAATTAATATATTTTTAATATTTTCAAATCATTTTAATGTGTTGATGTTAAAAATAATTTAAAAAAACAAAAAAAAAAACACATCATTAACATATATTTTAAAATAAAAAATTATTTAAAAAGAAACACATTATAAAACTTACTTTAACGTTAGGTGAACCAATCAGCTTCCTTGTAAGTGGTGTCAGTCAGGTGAACAAGGTCACCTTAACGTTTATGTTGGCGGGGTCAGTTAAGCTAGTGAAGATTGTTTTTTATACAGTTTAGAGTCTATTTAATTTTTTAAAAAAAATATCTTTTAAAAAATTAATTTTAATTTTTAAGATCATTTTAATATTATTGTGTTAATAAATTTTAAAAATAAAAAGGTTATTTTAATATATTTTTAAAGAAAAAAACATTTTTAAAAAATAACAAATATTACAGTATCAAATTAAAATCTTATCCCAACATGATGTATGGCCCTCGGATCCCTCAGCGATCTTGATGAGCTTGCCTTGTGTCTCGTTCCAAGACTTGGTGATGGAGGAAAATCCCCCACCCAGGCAGTCAGGCACAATCATGATTCTGTTGGTATGTTCGGTTTGGTCTTTTAAAGAGAGGTACCAATGAATATTTGAGATTATATGTTATTTTTAAAAATATTTTTTATTTATAAATGTATTCTTTTTTAAAAAGCTATTTTTAATACTAATATGTTAAAATAATTAAAAATTACTAAAAATAATTTAAAATAAAAAATAAAATAAATTTTAATAAAAATAAATTGAATTTCAATACCAAACATCCCCCAAACCCACAAGTCCAAGCTCATGAGTTATTCTTGTACCATATGCGATCATGGAAAATGATACTAAATTGTATTCCATGCCACTAATGATAGCATATGCTAATTTGTTCGATGGTGATGGTGGAGAATGAAAGCTTGTGTTAGGTTTACCGTCCTTTTTAATCTAAAAAAAGTTTTAAAATTCCTTTTTTTTTTCCATGGCATTTTTTCTTGGCTAATCTATATTGTCTTTTCAGTTCTACCTCCACATGTTAGAATTTTCCAATGTTACTTGTATAATTCTTTTAAAATTTTTATTTATTTTTTACAACTAAATAACTTAAATATAAGTTGTTTTTCATATTTTATTTTAATTTTTCTTAATCTCTTTCATATTTCCTCTGAGATCCCAAACTATTATAATATATCATATGAACACTTAAGAATTAAAAAAGAAGAAAGAACTCAAAAATCCAATTCAAAAGGTAGGCTATTTAATGACTAGGGGCAAAATTGGAGATTTCTTAGAAACTAGAAGGGGTAACACTAGAACATCAAAACTGAAGGGATAGAAGTGAAATATTTGGGCAAAAATAAAGTCCACCCTTTTTCTTTTGCTAATTGCTCAAAGTATTGCTTCAGTGGATTGGCTTTGAAGCCTTTTTTCTTATGCCTGTTTATTTATTTTTTCTTTGAAATGTGTTTTTAAAAAAATTATTTTTTTCAAATTAATATTTTTTTTTGATATTTTTATATTTATATCAAAAATAATTTTTTAAAAATAAAAAAATATTATTTTAATATATTTTTAAATAAATAACAATTATAACAGCACTCAAAAACTAATTCAAAAACTAACCTGCAAGCGGGCTCAAATCTAGACCGCCCTATTCGGCCTCCTTGAGTCTGATAATACTAAAAAAAAAAAAAAAAAATGCAAAAATACAGAATTAAAAGCTCGCCCAAAATTCTAATCAAGGATCCGCTAGCCGAGAGGACCATCCACAAGACGTAGAGCACACCCAACCACAAAACAATCTGTCCACACACTATAATAATATCCACAAGATCACGTGCACCACCTCCCCCTATAAAAGCTCGATTTCTCCCTCCTACATCACCCTATCAATCTCTCATCTCTCATCTCTCTCTCTCAATCCCCTAGGGTTTCTTTCAATAATGGCAGACGAATCTCAATACTCAACGGCCACTGACACCACACCACCATCATCCAACAAACGCAAATATGATGACCAATCAGCACCGCCTCCGTCGACACGTAGGCAAACTGGATTCTCATCTCCGATTTCTGACCCCGCTCCACCTCCATCTTACAACAGCGTGGCGCCGCCTGCTGACGAGATCCAGATGGCTAAACAGAAAGCTCAGGAGATCGCCGCTCGTATAATGAGTGGTGCTGGTGCTGATATTAAGCGACCCAGGGCTGAAAACGGTGCGAGCGGGTTTGATTCCAGTGAGAATAACAAGGGATTCAGCTCTGCTCCTCTAGGTTCCATCTCTCTTGATTTATCTTTTTTGAATGTTCTCTCTCGAGCTGCTCTCTATGTATGTGTATGTATATGTATTTGTGGATCTGTGCGCTTTCATCTTATTTAATTATTTGAATTTTACACTCTTGAGTTTTTAATTTTTTCTATTGTATTTCTTATATGAACCTCTGTTTTCAATGTTTTTAGTACTTTGATGATTCTTTTTGTAATACTGTTTCTGTTGGCTGTTTATGCAAGTATCGTTGTTAGGGTTTTGTCGTTCTGGAGTTTTAGTGTTTTTTATACTCTATGCCTTTGGATTTCATCCATTGTGTGGCGTTGATTCTCTTTGACTATGTAAAATCTAAAAAACATAGCTAATGGGTGTTTCTATTCAGCTAAGATGCTGTAGGTATATGTAATGGTTGCTTATGTAAGTATATTTTAGCCAGGGTCTCTTTTGTTTTTACGGTTTCTGATACTCTTTTTCTTAGAAATATCGTGTTTTTGTTGATATTTACTGTTTGTAGTAGAGATCTCTTATTTGTGGTCGCCAACTTGATTTTCATTCTTTTTTCTCAGGTTCATTCTTTTTTTTAGCTGTATAGTAAGCAACTCAAGATGAAATTTAGGTTTGATTTGAAACTTCAACTAACTTCTTTGATTGACAACAGATATGAAGTCTACCATGTCAAACTCAGTCCCTTCATCAATTCCAGTTTCATATGGCTCATACCTGGGTGGTTCTGGTTCGAGTAAAAAAATTGACATTCCTCAAGGCAGGGTTGGTGTTATCATTGGTAAAGGTGGAGAGACTATCAAATACCTTCAGCTTCAGTCTGGAGCAAAAATTCAGGTCACTCGAGATATGGATGCAGATCCCAACTCCCCAACCAGAATGGTTGAGCTTATGGGCACTCCTGAACAAATTGCCAAGGCAGAGCAGTTGATCAATGATGTCCTTGCAGAGGTAGACAACTGACTTTGTATTCAAACTTGTATGTGCTGCTGTGGCTGGTATAATTATTAATGCTTTTCAGCCACATGGGATAGTTCAGTGATTTTAGGTTTTAGTGATAATCAATTGATACCATGCATTTTTAGATGTGTGTATTTTAGGATTTTGTCATTGATGATTTATCATGGTGCACATTAGTGGCTGACTTATGCTTTATACGTTATTTTTCCAGTGAGGTTTTTCTTCCTACAACTATATTTTTTTTAATTTGATTTTAAATTTTTTTAGGGTACTTATAGTGGTGAATGTTTTGCTGTCCAGGCTGAGGCAGGGGGTTCTGGTACAGTTTCCCAAAGGTTTACAGGTCACGGTGGTTCTGAACATTTTGCAATGAAGATTCCCAACAACAAGGTGTGTGAACATTTTGCAATGAACATTTTTGTTTCTATTCTGGGTGGTTTGGTTCAGGATAGTTTGTGATTCACAATGAATTCAGGTTGGTCTGGTTATTGGCAAAGGTGGTGAGACAATTAAGAATATGCAAGCTAGGTCTGGAGCCCGCATTCAGGTTTGTTTTCTGAATCACATCTTCACCCTTTTTTCTTTTATAGAAACCATCTTCACATCTTTTGATTTCATCATTGTTCTTCGTGAGAGGTGTCTCTCTTGAAGTATGTGACTTTAGTGAATGGTAAATTGGTTATTTTTCATGCTGTCTATTATTCTTGTTGAGTAAAATTCTCAGTTGTCATTTACTCAGCTCATTATTTTTGAACTTCTGCAGGTTATACCTTTGCATCTGCCCCCAGGTGATACATCTGCAGAAAGAACAGTTCACATAGAGGGCACCAGTGAGCAGGTCGAGACTGCAAAACAGTTGGTTAATGAAGTCACCAGTGAGGTATGTTTGGTTGTTGATGTTAGTTTGCAGAGTTGGCCCCGAGGAACTCCCAAGTTTTGTTGTTTTGGAACATTAAACTTTCAGGAAACAGTTCCATATGCATGCCTATGACTTTATTTTTGGTAGCTGCTTCTTTTGGATTTTTTTGTAGGGTTAGTGATTTGGTTGTGAACATGTGGTTATATATATAATTCTGATAGCTATGCCATTCTTTTTGACAATATAGTTTCTTAACCATGATATAAAAAAAATATTATGTACATTTCTGTTCATACAGTGAGAAATTGTAGAAGTCAATGTTGCTCTCTTTTATTGTGCTGCTTTAGGGTCGGGTATATTTTTCAGATTGGTCTGTGTATATTGTATGTTCCAGTGCAGGTTACAAGGGGATTCTTACTGTTTGTCTGGTAAAATATCTCATATAAATCATTTTTGGCTTTTTTTAATGATATTATACATTGTTCTAGAAATATTTCTAAACATCCTTTTGATATCTTCAAGTTCATAATACAGTCTGGGTTTTGCAATTCTCTTTGTTTCTTCACAAGTCAAATAAATTTTTCTTTGTTATACACTTTCTAATTGTTTTTTTATTTATTTCTTATGCATTTCATCGGAGAATCTGCTTTAGTCTTGTTGTATTTAGCTAGGCTGTTTTCTGAGCTCTTGAATTAATATTTCATTATGACCTTGGAGCATATATCGAACATTTATCCTTGTGTTGTCCAAGGAACCTTGGCCGCTTTTATAATGAATTTTGTCTTTCCTTTTCCTTTACAAATTTCATAGGACGAAGCTGATTTAACTTTTCTATTTATGCTTCAAAGTCAAATCAAATTTCATAGATATGTTTGTTTCTCTTATCCTATTGTTATGCTGAATACCTATGAGCCCTGGTTATTGGACATAATCATATAAATTGTTATTATTCACTTATTGGATTATCAAGATTCAGATTTGCAGGCTGCTTTTGCTTGCACCTCTTGGCATGTATATGCTTAGCTGATGTTTTTATTCTTTTGCCTTTGGCAATCTGAGCTCGCGAAGAAGAGTGTTGACTGTGCAATGCTAACTATTGTGGTGGATACTATTGGCTTGTTTATTAATATTTTGCTGGTTTATAGTTCGCTTAGGAATTGGATGGAATTTAAATTGTACCCCTCAATATACATCTGGATTTCTCATAGATCAACTTGATAGAAAAACTTAAACCGTCACTGTTTTCTGGTTGCAACTGCATCAGTTTCTTATATAAATGCAGTTAGTGTCTCCTTACTAAATCTCTTGAGGTGAATGGTGGATATATGGTTTAAGGCTATGGCAGAGGTTTATTTGGAAACTTAAAAGTGCCAAGTTGTTATTGAGAGTGATTACAACTGTCATGAAGTTGGTAGGACTGTGTTGATCTATTGAATCTTCGGTGATACAAGTTCTCATACCTCTCCTGCTTAGGTTGGTAAGCACTGTAAAAGCTTCTTTAGCCAATGATTATTTGAGCAAAATATTTGGTCATTCTTGGTTGTGTTCCCGAGTGAATGGTTCTTGGATATAGCTTGTTCTGCCGCCATATGTGCTTATTGATTGTGTCATATGACTGATATTATTATTGGGAACTATTGTAGGGTTAGTGTTGTTGGAATTTTGGTGACACCAACATAAATTCCCTTGTGTTGGTGTTTCCCTCGGCATTGCCCTGGTATGGTTCTGAATCCTGTTTTCTAATATTTAGTAAATGATATTTTATGGAGAGGAGCTGAAAGTTTGCTTGTGATGGAGATGTTCCTTTAGCTTGGATAACTTGGTGTTGGATCAAGAGCCTTTGGGGTAATTTCATTTGTTAAAGATTTTCCTCTGGTATCCGGTTGAGTTTTTGACTTCAAGGTTATTATGGAAATAACTGTTATGTCACCTTTGGTAGTTTGGACTTCTCTTTTGAAAAAATGAAGCTTGAAGATATTAAATGTTTAATTTGTCAATCTTTTCATCTGAGTTTAAAACTGTTTTAGTGGTATCTTTGGCAGTTCTTATGAATTTGTTTCTGTTATCAATAATGTTATTGGTAAAAGTCCCTAACAGTTAACAATCGAGTTCTTTATCAAGTTGCATACCATTATATTTTTTTTATTCTTGCTTTTCCAATGTGGATTCCAATCTCTGTTGGTGCCCCCCTTATTCAAGGGTATTAGGTTGTTTAAGAATTATAAAGGTTGATATCACATTTATGCATTCTATTGCTCTTTGCTATTTCGTGCAGAAGTGTTGTCTCCATCCGTCTCCATCCTGCTTTCCTTTCTTTTATTCTTCTGGAGTGATTCACATGCATTCAGTTTGCAATATGTTTGTCTTGTTGTCAAGGGCCTTGTGGTGAAGCTAATTAGACAGCTTTCTAATAAGCATTTTCCTTTAGGTTGATAGCCAAATGCAGTTACTGAGCTATAGAATCACCATGGTATCCTTGCATTTTCTATTCAATGGTTCCCTGAAATATGGTACTGTTATATTACTGAAATCTTGTAAGTTTCATTTAAATCAATTGATGCATCATTAATGAGACCGTGTCCAGTTTCCATAGATAGGGTCTTTCAAGGATGCATATCAATAAGTATGCATCTCGCTTTCTTTTTGTGGTATAGCTTGTATGGTATTTGTGGATTTTGTTGTACCCATTCACTTCAAGTAGGGTGAGGTTGAGCTTCTGCTGGAGTAACTCAGTAATTCCTCCATCCAAGTACGGTATGTAGGCATTCATACCTCTTCCTGGTAAAATATGAGATCCATTAATCCCTGAATTGGACCTATTTGTTTAGTTATGTTTATGCAGATTTTTATATTTTTCTCATTTTAGTTGTTTCATGTTTTATCTGTACATGCGTTTATCTGTACATGCACAACAAATTTTCTCATTTTAGTTGTTTTCATGTTCATATAAAAGATGTTTATATTTGTACCCATCCTGTATCTTGCAATATGTGGTTTGAAATGTGTTTTTTTTTCAAGTTCCCTTCGGTTATATGAAACATCTATTTTCTGCAGAATCGTATGAGGAATCCAAACATGGGTGGAGGTTATCCCCAGCAAGGATATCAAGCTCGGCCACCTACAAACTGGGGTCCATCTTCTGCTCCACCAATGCAGCCAGCTGGCTATGGCTACATGCAGACTGGAGCATACCCTGGCGCATCAGCACAGTATAATATGTCTCAGCCCGCTTATCAAGGCTATCCTCCACAACAGCCATCTGGTGGATACCCCTCTAACTGGGACCAGTCAGCTGTCTCAGCAAATCAGCAAAATCAAGTTTATGATTACTATAGTCAGCCACCTTCATCTCAGCAACAAACCCCTGGTGCTTCTGCAGCTCCGGCAGACAGCACTGGTTATAATTACAGTCAGGCACCAGCTTCTGGTTATAACCAACAAGGGCAGGGTTATAGTCAAGATGGCTATGGTGGGTATCAACAGCCTGGGTATGGTCAGCCGCCGCCGTATGATCAACAGCAAGGTTATACTTCTGCTCCTAACTATAGCAATGTAGCTAACCCAACTCAGGAAGGACATGCTCCTTCATATGGAGCTCAAGCAGATTCAGCTCAAGCTTCATCTCAACCATCCGCAACAGGACAGCAAGGTTATTCTACTGGCCAGCAGCCTAGCCCAAACCCAGCAAGTTATCCATCTCAGGGAGCTGCTCAGCCTGGTTATGGATTACCCCCGTCTTCCCAAGCTGGCTACGGGAGTCAACCACCTGCACAGTATGCAAGCTATGGAGCACCTCAATCACAGAAACCTCCAGCCAATCCACCTGTTTATGGGCAGAGCCAACAGTCACCCAGCACCCCTGGAGGCTATGGCCAGCCTGCTGGACAGCCAGGATATCCACCCTCCCAGCCACCACCATCTGGCTATGTGCAGCAACCAGATTCAGGTTCCCAGCGTGCGGCACCATCCAGTTACGGTGCTGCAGGTGCTCAGCCAGGGTATGCTGCTCCTACTTATGGTGCACCACCAGTTGGCCAACCAGGTTATGGACAGGGGGCTCAACCATACAATGCTTCTTATGGTAGTGGTTATCCACAGCCTGCTGCATATTCGGCTGATGGCAATGCAGCTAACAATGCTCGCGGGACATATGAATTAGCACCAGCATCACAGACTGCTTCTCAACAGAGTGGAGTGGCTAAAGCATCACCACAAAGTTGATTTCTGTTGGACGATTCCATTTTCTTTCGGGTGAATGATATGTTTATGTACAAGTACTTTGGGTGTAGACAGGTTTTGTAGTGCTTTAAGATGCTCTTATTCTGTTTTTTTTCATTTTTTTTTTATTGTACTTTTTAAATTTGTTTCTTCGGATGGTTATATTGCTGTGTTGCAAATACTGTCTACTGTTATTTTCTGGCTGTTTACTTCGAATGTTTCATGGATTGCTGACTCGGGTCATGCGAGCAAAGCTGACTGAAACCTTTTAGGACCTATTCCCATGAAGTTTTTCCTTACTGCTATGAGATTCCAGGTTATCAATTTTTTTGCTTTGTATTGCGTTCTGCGTAGTCATGACGTCAAAAGCTCGAGAAAGTTGGGATTCGTACTTGATATAAAAAAAAGCGTGCCAAGCGATTGCTCTGGAGTGTAGTTTTTCGAACAGTGGAATCTCAAGCAGTATCTGATTCCTCTAACGTGACCATTGTCTTCCACGCTCTTTTTCGACAATTTCTGTGATGATAAAGGTAGTATTTGATTGTTATTTTGGGACAGGACAGTGGAGACATGTCATTATGTTCTGTTTTTTTAAGGATATAGATTTACTCTGTTTTTATGCTATTATTTTTATCTTTGCAGCCATGCATGTTTATACTGCGTTTATTATTGAAAACTAACCAAGAGCAATGTGTGTTTAAAGAATAACCATGGGAAGGACGATAAGTCTGGCGAGTTGGAGAAGAAGTCTGTCCTAATTTGCCAGCGAGGAGAGTCTCTTGAAGTCGTGGGCATGGAGAGTTACAGAACACACTATGTGAATTCCCGTGCGATGCTGCGGGTTGTGACATGAATAATATAAGAAACGTAAGTCAAAGCTTACTCAAATTAATTCAAGAAGATGAATAGGCAAAGAATATAACGAACCGAAAACACCAGGTTAAAATATGCAACCATACGGAGAAGGCTATCATTACGATTTCAATTCAAAAAGGCTGAGCCTCAAACATTTTAAATGCAAATTATGGTCGCAATGCTAGTTAAGAAGTGTTTAAAACTGATGTAACAAAACAACCCATGAGGAATAGAAGTGGAACATTTTAAATGCAAATTATGTTTGCATGCAATCTTATAATCTTTACCTTTTTTTTTTAGCTTCTCAAGAAGAACTGCTGTGGTGAATATAAAATTGCATTCCAGTATTTCTCCAATGCCTTTTTTTTTTTTTAAAGTTTTAATTATGGAACAAGAAGCGGCCAAGGAAGTTTTGCCGAAGGAGGCAACATTATAATCTGATACCGTGGGCTTGGAGAACAGCTTCGATTGGTCACCGGATCTTTTTCGAGTAATTAAGTTTTTGAGCCTTTTGAGGCTTTGATGGATGAATTTTTGTTGGAGCAAGCGATACACGTGGAAGCAAGTCGAGGCCGAAAAAGTCCTTCAGAGTGTACAATAATAGTTCGCTGGGCTTTGATTCGATGCAAGCAGCCATGCAGCATAGAGAATCTGTCCAGGGCCCAAAATGAAAATTATATAAAATAGAAAAGTAAGGGAAATAACATATGGCAAGAGTATAGTGGTCAATGCAAGACACTGTATCACCTTCACTGCACAGTATTTCCAGCAGATCAACAAATAATAGTCCTGGCCGATACAAAACCCTACCCTCTCCTTTTCTATCTCGCTCTCTCCCTCTCCCTCTCTCCCTCTCCCATCACGAATAGTAGAAAATTTGAGGTATTGGAATTAATCTTAAGAAATTAATGTATTGTCCTATTAAATATTGCGTTTGATTTGACACAAAGATCTGATTTTATGACATTTAGGAAAGGAATGGCATCGAAGCTAGTGCAGTTGCAATCCAAGGCCGCTCAAGCCTCGCAGTTGGTGGCAAAGCATGGTGGTTCTTATTACAGGCAGTTGCTAGAGCAAAACAAGCAATACATCCAGGACCCACCCACTGCTGAGAAATGTAATCTTTTGTCAAAGCAATTGCTTTACACACGTCTCGCCAGGTTGGTTTTCTTTGTTGAATTGTTTAATTCAATTGAATAGTGCTAATTCTTTGGCTGTGTTTTATAGATTTCGCAATGGCAACAACAATAACATGGACTTTTTGTATTTTTATTTTTATTTCGTATTAGGCAGTTTAATGGTTAGATTTTGGTTCAAATAACCGGGCTCAATTGGCTGCTTAAGATTTTATTTGGGTTGTTTATGTTGCACTCGAGTTCTGAATTTAGGCTGCCTGGGAGGGATTAATGTCATAATATAAGTAGTTGATTGCCATAGAATATTTTAGTCTATATAAGTTTTGGATATCACGTTGGGACGGGTCATTTGTATGCCCTTTTTATGCTTGAACTGCCTCATAAGGCCAACTAATTGTAATTGCAACCGAGAAAGAATTCCATTGTTTAGTGGGTCAAGTCTGTTGCCAGTGTTCTTGTTTTTTGTTTACCTTTTCATTCTATAACAGTCTAGCAAGTCTGTAATGGGGATATTTCATCCTTTCTAGTTGGAATTCGACCTGGTTTCTCATTATTAGCTTCCCTGATTCTATATGGATTCATTTTGAAGGGACTAGTTAACTAACTAAGAACTTTACAGTGTACACCTGTAAAGACTTTGTCTTTGACAATTCACATTTTTTAGATTTGAAACGATGGAGTTGAGTGGTCCATTGTCGAGTAGATGGTGGCAGATTGTTTAAGGTTAGAAGCATTAGTGATATCTCTATCTCCTGCTAATTCTTGAAATGTGGAGATTTATTAGTCATGCCATTTAGTCAAGAACTGCTGTTAAACCAAATGGTGT
Organism: Populus alba; assembly: GCF_005239225.2. Taxonomy (NCBI): domain Eukaryota; kingdom Viridiplantae; phylum Streptophyta; class Magnoliopsida; order Malpighiales; family Salicaceae; genus Populus; species Populus alba. Next base: position 21,131,449 of record NC_133289.1, read on the forward strand.
TGCATTGGAGATGAATCTTGAAAGAGTTGATGGAAGGTTGAACCTGCTGGTGATTTGTACGATCAAAATAGAACAGTTTGATATCGTGAAATCAACCATTGAATGGAGAAGCGGACATTTTTCTAACCTTCAACTCTTTCGGCAAGGGGTTGCACACATTTTCAATTTTTCTTGCAGGATGGTCGTGTAATTGTGTCTCATCTATTGCCAATTAGGTTATATCTGTTGTCTGGCTGGTACTCATGCACTGTTGTGTTTGATTTGTGCTTTTATTATTTCTAGATTTAATTGATACATGACTGAAGAGTTTTAGTGCAATATGGAATGTAAAACAATGCTTATTCGTTTTACTCCTCTCATATTAATGTGTTATTTAATATCTGTACTGATGTTCCTAGTGCAGAAAGTGAGATCGGGAATCGCTAAGATAATATTATTCTGTATCTTTCATTCTTCCTTGTCTTTCATTTATGCTCTAAACACTGAACAAAATACCATGAGAATTGTGACATATAATTTGAGTTTTTAGACAAGTAAATAGTGACTGACAGTCGATTCCATAAATAGTTCTTTGCAAATAATATATATGACCCTGAAAAAAAAATGTTTGGTAGTTTTTAACAGAAAATGTTCCATGAAAAGTAATCAAAATTGCTGCTGTATTTTAACAAGCAAAAACTACGTGTTCCTCTTCAAAAACATCTGTGTTTGCTTAGCTTCTTGCCAATTCTCAGACTATTTCTTGGACATTAATTTCAATATTTTTCATATTAATCCATTCATTTCGGTATGTGAAACAGTATTCCTGGGCGTTATGAAGCCTTCTGGAAGGAGCTTGATGCTGCTAAGCAGCTGTGGAAAAACAGGAAGGAATTGAAGGTTGAGGATGCTGGCATTGCTGCTCTGTTTGGGCTGGAGTGCTTCGCATGGTTTTGTGCGGGTGAGATTGTTGGTCGAGGGTTTACATTTACTGGCTACTATGTCTAAGTGCTGCAAGAAGAAGAATGTGCCCTTGGAGTTGAAGTGATAAATCTTGAAAATTCTTGTTCCTCCATCTAGTTGTCAATTGGCCAAGTATGCATACTAAATTTGCCATCCTGCAAAAAAACTGAGATAGGAAACTCATTTCAGCTATGATTTTCCTTTTTCTTGCATTTTCCCATGGATCGAGACCTGTCACTTGATCATCTTAGCTTGTGGTGCAATATCTTTTGAGCATTTTTTTTTCTTCCAAAAAAATAAAGATTAAAGGAGAATGGGGAGGGGATAACCCTAAATCCTCCAACATATACTTGGAAATTACATAACCATGGTTTCAGGATTAGTGCCATATACTGGAAAAAGCAGTTTTGGTCAAAACTGAGCTATGTGGTTGGCTTTCTCTGCCAACCGATTTATAACAATCGTCACCAGTACCTGAAGCTCATATAATATACGAGCTTCCAAACTGTCATCACCCCCCTTATTTTTTTCACCTTTAATTGTTGAACCTTCTTCACCACTAGTACTTCTAGATAATGCATTTGCTACAAAATTCTTTTTACCTCTTTCCTGTATAAAATTTGATGCGTGAATCCTGTTAGTTTAGCTAACTAGTTTTTTTATGTATTGGAGTATGAATCTTTTGTTATAAAATATGTTTTAAACTCCCACGATTAATATGGTTATATACACCTTTTTATAAATTGATAATCCTAAACATCTTGTACTTAATGCCTTCCTAAATAAGGTTAATGGCCTCCCTTCAAATTATTGCGAATCCATGGAACAAAAAATTTGTTCTTAAGCTAAGTCTATAGTCAACACATAATCTTTCTAGTGTTGTTTTTCTTTTTAACCACCAATAATGGAGAAACAAATGTGTTGCAACTATCTCGAATAATTTCATTTTATAACATCTATTTTACAAACTTCTCTATCTTTTTTTTTTTTACACATAAAAAAGTTTTTGTATGGCTTGATATTAATTGTTTTATCTCCCGATAACAAGGGTGCCTTGTGATTTAAGTTTTGGTTTTGCACTTAAATTCATACCTTTCAAACAATGCCTTTACTTCTGAATTTTACAATCCCTTTCCTGGCGCTTCAGAGGCTTCTATGGGGAAGAAAAAATTGTCCTTTAAAACCATACAATACTTATTTTAAACTCTATCTTGGCTGTTGTGATCATTTACAACCTTGTTTTTTCCACAATAATTTTCAACTTAATTATTCTGTCATTTTTCTTGAATGACAAATTTATTTTAATGAAATCAAATATAATTAGTAAATAAATTCTCAATCAATATTTTCCAAGCACCACAATACTCTTATCAAGATCAAATTATGCTATTTTGTCAAAAAAAAAAAAAAAAATTTCTTATATATTAATTCACTGTTTATTTTAATTTTATGTGTTAATCGTCAAATTTGTCCAATGTTCAAAACCTGATCGTGTCAGGTTCGGGTATAGATAGTATCCGTGAATATCCGTTGACATGTACAAGTGCCGACCCAAACACAGAACTTATAGAACCCTACTAAACTCTATTTCCTGCTTGCTCTCTGTCTCATCACCAACAGAAGAGATAGAGAGAGAGAGAGAGAGAGGTATGAAACTTAGCGCTCTATAATCTGCAATGATTTTCTTTAATCCTTTCATTTCATTTTGATTTTGTATTCCTCGCTCAAATCAAATTAAATCAAATCTTGCTCTTAGATATTCCTGCTCGGTTTTGACTCATTTGGTTTTCTCATCTAATTACGGGCTGGTTTCTGATTCGAAACCCTAAGCTTAATGTAATCATTCAAAATTAATTGTTCTTTTGATTTTGTCGAGGCAAGATCTGAATTTGATGGTGTTCTACGTTTTATTTTGGACTGGGTTAGGTAATTCATAATGGCTTCAAAGCTAGTTCAGTTGCAATCGAAGGCTTGTCAGGCCTCAAAGTTTGTGTCTAAGCATGGCGGTGCATATTACAAGCAGTTGTTAGAACAGAACAAGCAATATATCCAGGATCCACCCACTGTTGAGAAATGCAATCTTTTGTCCAAGCAATTGCTTTACACTCGCCTCGCCAGGTTCGTCTTTCTTTCTCCATTTCATTTTACTTTTACGAAGCTTCATTGTTTTTTTTTTTTTTTTTAATTATGGTATTTGTAGCTTTTAGTATTTGTTTCTCTTATTTTGAGTAATATGGACTCTCTTCTTAAAGACCAACCTTGTAAATGTCGTCAATTGCTATGTTACCCAAGTGTTGCAGATGCGGATGAAATTCAGAATTATGAGGAATCTTGTATTGTGTGTCTATTTAAGCTTAATTGTGAAATTTGGGATCAGATGATCTGTCTGATCTTAACCAGCTAGCCCGGATCTGTTTTGGCTTGTTTGATTTGCATTTTAGTCCTAAATTAAACTGATGTATGGAATCAAGTAATATAACAACGCGATGTAGATTTTTTAGCCTATGAAACAGTATTGAACTAGCTCGATTTGTAAACATGTTAGATGGATCATATGTTATGTCTTTTGTGCACCACATTTATGTGTGTCCATGTGAACTGGGTGGATTGTACTAGTTAGCCAACTAATGATTGTAGGCACCAAAAAAGGATTAGACAGAAGTGTAGTGACATTGGATGAAAAGCGCGAAAGATAGCTACAATTAGCTAACACAGCCAAAGGCTGTCTGGGTTGAACAACCAGAAAACAGAACAAACCTCTTATAAAATTATCAAGATATCAAAGTTGTTTCTTAGTACAATAGTAGTAGCCCTTAAATACTAGCAAAATCCTAAATAAAAGAAACCCTAGCCCTTAAAAATAACTAAATCTTAGCCGTCCAAACTGCCAAAATAAAAAATATGTAAATAAACTATACTGTTTTAGCTCCTGCATCATGTAGTGTCATTTGACTCATTTCTCATTCAGGGAGGGCTTTCCTGCTGCTAAAAGAATGCATTTTTTAGGGGAGTGAACTGGCTAACTTTATGGGTTACTTTGAAAAGAATATGCTTTTAAGAACTCACTTATTTGGACTTAAATGTTCAAATTGAGTTGTCCATTTTAAATAATTGGCTATCAGCTTGTTGAAGGTAAAAAGGCATTATTGATAATACTATGAGCTGTTGATCCTTGAAATGTGAAACTTTACATGCATGGTCAAGAATTGCTGTTGAATTAGTAAACGATGATTATTAGAAATTAATCTTTCAAGTGCTGATGGAATCGAAGTTTTAGAAAGGAAAATTGTTGATAATACTATGCGCCGCTGATCCTTGAAATGTGAGAATTTATGTGCACTAGTCAAGAAATGCTGTTGAACTACTAAATGATGATGCATTGGAAATTAATCTTTCAAGAGTTCATTGAATCAAAGTTTACGTAAGGAAATCGACTATAAATGGAGAATTGAACACACTTTTCAAAACTACTATTTCCAGCTAGAAAATTGCATGCGTCCCTTGTTTTCTTCTAGGAAGGTTATGTAATTTTGTGCTGTATATACTGTCAATTAGTGTTTTTTCAAAAAAAATACAGCTAGTCCCTATTATGTATTATTGTTGTTTGATGGCATCATATTAGTTGATCTTGTTGATGAACCAGAATAGCAGTGCATACATGTTTTCTTTCTCCTCTCATATTCATGTCTTCTATAACTTCGATTCTCCCTCATCTGGAAGGCTTAGGTGACATCATTAATGTTTTGGATACCGAACAGGTTAAATCTCACGGGTATTTTTGGCATATGATTTGATTTTTAGGAACAAGAAATACTGTAGAGATGCTGGGGATAGATTCCATAAAGGTGCCTGCAAGCTGTATACTTGAAACAGGATAAAAATAACCTGAACATGTGGTGATTTTGAACAGCACATGTTCCTTAAGTATTCAAATCAGTGTTGCATTGTGAAGCAAGAAAAAAAAACATATTTCCTTATAAAAAAATATTTGAGCGTGCATTTACTGAAGTAGCATTTTTCTAGTGAATGTATAGACAATTTCTTGTATGCAAAAATGAGGGAGGCACTATTACTTTAACAGTTAATGCACTTTGTGTTTAGACTTTTATTTCACATATTAATCCATTCATTTGGGTATGTGAAACAGCATTCCTGTGCGTTATGAAGCATTTTGGAAGGAGCTTGATTATGCTAAGCACCTTTGGAAACACAGGCAGGAGTTGAAGGTTGAGGATGCTGGCATTGCTGCTCTGTTTGGGCTGGAGTGTTTTGCATGGTACTGTGCTGGTGAGATTGTTGGTCGAGGGTTTACATTCACTGGCTACTATGTCTAAGTTCTGCAACAAGACAACACACGTCCGAAGTTGAACCAACCGATAAAGCTTGAGATTTCTGTTTTTCCCGTTCATCTTGTTTGCAATTGACCATTGCATATATACTAAATTTGCTATCCTTCATAAAAATTGAAAAACTAGGCCAGGAAAACTCGTTTACGTCACATTTTTCCTTGCATTTTCGCTTATGCCATGCGGCTGTCCTTCAGGCTCTATTCCTTTTGCTCAGAATAACATGTCTCTGAAAAAAAAAACTACAAGGAAAACATTTTTCTTGAAGGTGAGTTATTTTCTAGCATTTGAATGTGTTAATGCAAATATCATGTATTCTTATGATACCATATCCCAGTATTTGTTTGAGTACGGGGGATGACACTGACTTAGGCCTGTGCATGACTTCCATGTTGAATCTGAAAATTTACAGTGGCGGCTCGGGATTTGTACCACCTACTGTACAAAGCTGTGATTTACTGGTCAAAACTTTAGCACCCGGAAAGATTGATATATGTTCAGGGATGACTGTTACTCCTTTTCACTTAAATTATCCGTGGCCGACCCATCCTGTATAACTTGTTTAACATCATTCGTTTCTGGCTAAAGCAATTGAAGCGATTGAATTGTTTTTGTGGCATTTTGTGCTGTTCTGTGTGAACGCTTTTGCAGGTGGTACTAATTTTTTTATTTTTAAAAATTTATTTTTAATATAAATACATTAAAATATTTTAAAAGCACACACAAAAAAAAATCTAGAGTAAAAAAAAAATAATTAAAAAAAACATTTTCACACTGCAAAGGCAAACACAATCATAATATGTTGGTCCGCTGTAGAGGAAGCTCAGCAGTCGCAGCGATGCAACTCCAAGCACTAAAGCAAGCATGCCTTTTCAAGTTCAAACATAAATGACCATAATTGCCTTCCTCTCATATTCAAGTTCTGTAATTGCTCACCCATATTAATAATAAAAATAAAAAAAAAAGTTCCAACATAACTGCGATAGAGAAATAAGAGACGGGTGGCTACCCCGAAAAGAAAAAAGGGAGGAACAATAGGAGATGAATTACATTGAAGATTTTCGTATGTAACAAAGAATGCAAATCGAAGTAGTACATAGTTTTACACATGGTTCATCAAACAAAATAGTTTTTCCACTGATCGCCAATTATATAACCCTAATTGCAAAATTACATCTCAAAATCCTCATGGCTGCCTTGTATAGCATCAAAAACAGGACGGAGGGAGTAAGGGAATTGTGTGTAAGTTTATACTGCACCTATTATTTTCAATTAAGCAGCCTGTATTATAATTTTTTTTATTAGGCAGCCTGTATCAGATATCCCTGAACTCTCCACGTTTAAACGAGAAGGTTCCTGAATGCCGTAATCACTTTTGGGCACAAAAGCAAGACAAATGCTAAGACTGAACCAAAAATCATTTTAATAGCATAGCTCAAAAAGTCACGGTCAGATTCTTCAGAGGTGCTCCTTGTGGTTGAAATGGATTTAGCTGAAGGTAGGGCTTCTATCACTGCATCTGCCAAATCTGTGATGAAGGATGAAGTGCAACCCAGAGCAGGTACACGACCCCAATTCTCAATGCCAGATTCCAGAGCCAACTCCTTATATTCCATATCAATCTCTTCAAGTGTCTCTATGTGCTCACTGACAAAGCTGAGATTTTAAATCGGAGTTAACAAGAGATACCAATGTTAAATTTCTGATTTAGATTAAAATTGAGCAGGATCAGTTGTCCTGTCCGGTTAAAACATATTTCAACCTACCACACCACTAATAAAGGGAGAATGTTGTGTTGTAGGACAACTTTATTGAGAACAGTCTTCCAGGACTCGAAAAACAATAGCACTTAAAACACACACCAAGGCCTCTGGCCTCGACACAATATGTGCGCATCAATATTAGCTTGCGCAGTCAAATCCAAAATATCATCCATACAGCAGGTCCAGAGGTCCCTACTTTAAAATAATTTCATATAACATACAGGAATAATTCATGTCCATAGATGCATGAAACATCCAAAAAGATCAGCATGCTGCATGTTTTACCATCATGCATTTTGGTATCATAAATTCTTCAAAGTAGCGGATTGATGGAAACTCATACTTGCATAATTGGACTCCAAAACATTCATGGATTAGTCAATTATCTTTCTTTTCAAATACAAACAAAATGACTCTTATCTTCAGAGTGAAGCCTTCACAATGATTGTACTGCAGTATATTAACAAGTAAAACATCGTGAAAGAAGTTACTGGATCAATATATTCATGGTTTATGGCACTGACCAAACAAACTGCTAAAGTTGGCTAAGTAAATATTACTTGGATCAATATATGGAATGCACAAACGTACTGAAAGAAGCTTGAATAACACCAATTAACTGCACGAAAAAGGAAAATGCAAGTTGCATACCTTACTGGTACAGCTAGAAGACTTTTGACACCTTTCCGACCAAGCTCAACAAGAACTTCATCAGTGTAGGGCTTCAGCCATTGCACAGGTCCAACTCGGCTCTGGTCAGGGAAAAAAAATCAAAGGAATGATAGGTCATATTGCAAGATCTTAGCAATAACAAAACATAAAAGTAGGCAAAACCTAATGATGGGAAATAAGAAAATGAATGCTTCAGTAAAATAGACAGCAGCCAGGGTAGCAAGCGCAATACTGTATGGTAAACCTCATTAAATTAGATTATAACCAACCTGGTAAGCAAGAGCATGATCATTGTAAGATCCTCTAGCTTTCAACTCTTGCATTATTAAGTAGATGCACTCTTCCATTTGATCTTTGTATGGGTCTCCTGCATCCTCCACATAAGTCAATGGCACTCCATGGGCACTGAAGAATATCATGACCTAAGATCCCATATAAAATTAGAATAGCCAGGGGACAGCAATCTAAAAAAATATCAGTTTTGTGCCTCACAAAATTATGCATAATATTCAATAATTGAACTCACCTCTTCAGGTTTAGCAAATTTTTGCAGCTCTTCACCAATCAAGTCAGCCATAGACTTGATATAACCTTCTCGTTGATACCAGGACTGTATAATGGCAACTGGAAGCCTTGATAGATATGCATCTTCACTGAAAGTTCACTCACATCCAGAGAGGTTAAAGTTAAGCAATATTTTCAATGTTCTGCAAAAAGAAGGAAAGAAAATTGACACGGATATAACACCTAAATATATTCTGGAGAACACGGAGGCTTGACCCAGTTGTGGAGATCGAGAACTGTGGATAAAGTGGCAGCACTACAAGCTTCGTTATCTTGTCCTTCTTGATCTGCCAAATAAAACAAGTACGATTGATCAAGTAAATGTTATTAGGAGATTCACAACGAACTTTAAAGGATAAATAAATTGAATACAAAAGTTGGAGTCTCACCTGATGAATTGCTTCCTCAGTGAATGGGTACCAATACCTCATTCCAACGTAGACATTTGCAGTCAAACCCTTTGCTTTCAAAGCCATTTTGATTGCATCAGCCTGCAACAATTTTCTCAAAAGTCTAAATGTATTTGCCTTCAGGAAGAAGCAGCGGTACACATAAAACTGATATAAGGAAAGAAAGCAGAACGTAAAAACTGAAACATGGTTTTCTCAAGGAAAAACTCTAAAACCACAAGCAAAGATCACCCAAAGAAGAAGCCAGGAATCTTAATTCTTAAAAGGGCAAGCATTCTACCTGCTCATCCGTTATTTTACGCAAAGGCGAGCCCCCTCCAATAGAAGCATACCCTTCTTTACTTTTAGGAGCTCGAAGCACAGAAATTAACTTTGCCAAAGGTTTCTGAAGAAATTGAAACAGCCTGGGAAGTCTTATAATATCCTGCATTATAATAACATTACTACTGTCAGATCAACACCAAACCCTAAACTACGAATGTTGTCTAAAATAAAGAATCGACGAACAAGCGACATACTGGATCAGCAAACAAATTGAACAAAAACGGCTGGACATCATTAAGCGTTTCGGGCCCTCCAAGATTCAAAAGAAGCACGCCAACCTTGTCTTCTGTCACATGCAAATGAGAATCAACAAAACCTTCACAAAATGCGCCTACTCCAACTACAGAGGCAGCGCAGAATGCTTGCCCAACCGGATTTCTCTTCATAACCGGACCAGACAAGTATGATCTCCCGCTAGCTGTCATTCCCTTATTAGCCGAACTAGAACTCGAAACCACTAACGATTCTCGAGAATAAAGTTTATCCGGCTGCTGAAATTCCTCGGACAAGTGCCTAGCCACTGAAACCACAGATCTAGCACGCGGGCACGACCTGCAAATTAACCAACAATATCGATAATAATTAAGATCAATTGAGTAAAATTAGCCGACATGATCCAGACAATCATGAATTATCAATCAAGTAAAAATAAAATCTATCAAGAAAAAATGCAAATAAAAACCCGAATTACGTTGAGAAATTACGATTGGAAGCAGAGAGCTTCGTCTGGGGAAGCGCACCACAGAACGACGTGGCATCCATGGCTTCAATTTGAAGAATAGCGATAAGGAAAAGAGTAGCTAAGACGAAGAAGAAAAGGAGAAGAGAAGGGAGGTTGGGACGTGCGAATGGAGTTTTCGGTGTCTTTATAAAATAAAATAAGGGAAAAAGTCAAAGAGGAAAGCAAATGGCTTTGGTATTTAGGTGGGTTTCCAGGATGCTGGGGTTTGACTGTTATCTCTCCCTTTCACACCTCTTTCTTTTTCTCTTTGGTTTTCATTTAAGTTTATAACTTTTTAGAGCGATGTAAATTTTTATTTTAGATGAATGTTTTGTTTTAAAAAGTATTAAATTATTATTTTTTTTAATCATTTATATACTATATATCAAAAAATAAAAAAATATTTTAATATATTTTAAAAAATACTCCGCATCAGATACCAAATATAGTATTTAAAATTTTATTTAATTTATTTATCATATTAATATGAAAAATACATTATTAAAAGAATCTAATTTTAACTGAGAGTAAATTAACTCGGGACTGTAGGTCATTGATGATTATTGATGCTATTTTTTTTTTTTTATCAGGATGTATGAAATTAAATTCTTTTTTTTTTCTAGATAATTTTAAAGATTTATTTTCAACATCTGTTTACGTAAAAAATTTAAAAGAAAAACATATTATTATTGCATGGATGTCATTTTGACACGACTGGAAAATCAGAGTACCAACCAGAATTTGTCGTCTTCTTAACTCGGTGGCAGTCAAAGAGGGTAGGTTTGATTTTCAAGTAGCTGAGAAAAGAAGGTGCACGAATCCGCGTCGTTTTGGTGGAATAAGTTTTGAATCTTTCTTTCTTTGGTGTTCCTTAATTTACCCTTCGTTTAAAAGTTAATCTGGATGAAAACCCTGTCTAAGATGGTACTTTCATAACCTGCTTTAGTTTAGGGTTTTTGTGAACCACTATATAAGCTTAACTCCATAACTACATCCTGCGTAGTTTTTCGGCAACAGCAACACAACTCTGTTTATCTTTCTATAGAATTGCCGCTTGTTTCATGGTAGCAAGATCTTTCTTGCTGTGTCTCGATTGGTTAAAGCTGTGATTTTATTTCTAGTAAAACAATGTTTTTATATGCAAGAATGAATTTGATTGCGTTAAGGTGTGGATTGGCTCTATAACAGAGTCAGCAGCAGGCGCCGATCCATGGCGACCTGACTGCCGCTTAGAGCCAAAATTCAGCTATGGCCGGATGAAGATACCTTGAAACTCATCGTTGTTTCTTGACACAATAATCCGGTTACATCTCTATTCACCACTGTCTTTCTCTTCCATTTTTTTTGCAAAAATGGCGGCGCCCAGTCAGACACGGGTGATTATTGGTTTTATTTACTGCCAAATCACCTTTTGCATGGTGCCCAAATTGAGCTGCTTTCACGATTGGAGGGAGTCATTACTTGATCATGGCTTCCTTCAAATTCTAAGCAGCTAAATTCCTTTAACTGAGCTTCTTTTTAACCATTTCAAATAACTCAAAGCCCTTAAAAACATTTTTTTTTTAAATCTGGAAAATAATCCAATGGGTAAACCCACCAAATCAAGTGTGCTCATTCTGTTGAACATTGGAGAATGTCAGTTGAAATATAAATGTTTGTCATCAGTGTATCAATTCAGAAACCAAGCGTTTCTCATCAAATGGAGCATGCAAACATGGAAAGACTAAATATCCAATCCAGATCTGGAAGGTAGGGGTGAAGGAATGGATAAAAGGAAAGCCAGATCACCCGAGACTGTTAAGAGAAGATGAGGCAGGAAGTGTTTAAATTTTATGTTGATACTTCGGGTGTTTTTGGAGTTCCAACATGGTTACCAAGATTTCTAAATAATACCTTTGAAGTTAATTCACAAATGCACGACAGAAGCTAAATGTTAACAATCAGAGGGATATCTAAGATCCAACAAATCCACACTGGTAAGAGCCTGAAGGCGACTTAAAGAAAATTGGCTTGGTAACATCAAATTCTGTTCATCAAAATTCAGGTGTACATGAAAAGCTTGACAGCATAATCTGCTGTAACTAAAACTTAGAGCTCAAGAGGAGAGCTACAGACCTTTTGAAAAAATTGAAATCATAATAGCTCACCCTCGTAAGATAGCAGCTGCATTCACAAGTGAGAATCCATCAAAATAAAAAGGACAAGATAATATATCCTCTTTATTGTAATTGTTTTAGTCTATTTTGTTCTAATGCTGTATCCAAACGACTACCAATCCAGTTCTTTGCTAACTAACAATTTTCAGCATACAAGGTCAATAAAATCACAATTTAATGAGTGGTTGTTTTTGCATCACAACCTCCTTTTTAATATACGTTTTTCGCTGTGTAAAAGTTAACATAATTATCTCAGACCAAATTCAGTTCAATACTGAGACTGGTGTGGTAATTCAGAAATCAAGGATAAGCTTTTGGCACGATGATATTGCTGATCTAATTATTTATTAGACATCAAAACGATACTTGAACTTTCATTTCTACCAAACCAGAAATTTCATCTCTTTTAAGTAATGCATTAGTTTGCTAATGTATGCACCAATTGAAGTGTGCTTGAACTGTTGAACATGGGATGGGTTTTCAGCTGAGAAACCAACGGTTGTTCATGGGAGTGAAGCATGCCAACTTGCTGTAACAAAACAAAACTCCAATTCTAGGAAGGAACAAGTGAAGGAATGGATGAAAGGAAAGTAGAGCACACAACATAGGCAAGAGAAGATAAGTTGGAAGCGTCAACAAGGAGAAAACACAAAAGAGTCATATAGGCACAACATTTGGACATTTTTGGAGTGCAACATAGTTACCAAGATTTGTATTTAGCTTTCTTATTGTCTTCCCGTTTCAATCTGCAGCTGCAGGTGAAAAGTTCAGAACCCAATTGCCAATTACCAGACTGGAAATTCACAACGAACAAAAAGTCAAGCAGAGTCTATTTAGAAAATGGAAGTATAAGAATATTTGCATTTGATACGAAAGCATGCACAAGTATTATGCTCATCTAGTGAATCTGATTCTACCGGGGGCATTTTATACTCACACAGTGCCTTAAAGTTGATTCACAGAAGCAGGCATTATACTCGAACCAATCCTAAGATGATGCTGATAAATGGAACTCTCACCAAGTCACAATTGCAAATAGGCATGCATTAGTTGTTTCCATAAAATGACCAAGATCAGATTTGCAAGCAGCATGAATAATGGCTATCAGAAACCATGCATGGTGCTCCACTGAGTTCTCAATAGTCAATTCATCATAAAAGAACATGTACAGGAATTGCTAGTGGATCAAAATCAGAAGCATATCTAAGATATAACAAATCCACCCTGGCAAAAGAGTTATAAGAAAGCTGGCAAAATTGATTAAAATACCAAGTTTTAAACAACCAAAATTCCAGTGCAAGGGAAATTTTTTCACAGAATTTTCTGCAAACTAAAAATTCAGAATCACAAAACTACATTGATATCTCAATAAGTCCACTCTATCAAGGACGCAGCTAAACCCATCAGAAAGGATCATCAAAAGCAGCAATCACAATCAAATGGGCAAAGAGGGGTATCTCCACCACTGCTCTTGCTAAAACCCAATTCGTCTTCTGTATATATGTTCAGCCCATCTTCTGTTTTCTTCCGAGACCTACAAGGCGGATCTGTAAACCTTCCCTCTTCATCTTCTTTACTCTTCTTCTTCTTCTTCTTTGTCGTCAATTTTGGTTTCTCTTCCCCATTTACATTTGCCTTATCAAATTTCTTTTGTTCAGGTTTCTTCCTCTTCTTTCCAGAGAAAATTTCATCTATCTCATTACCTTCTTTCATTGGCGTTGAAGAGGGTTTTGCCTGCTCTACGTCTGCATTTTCTTGTTCTTGTATAGGTTTCTTTGAATAAATCTTTTTGGGCACATTCAATGGAGAAGGTTTTCCCTGCTCTATATCAGCATTTAGTTGTTTCTTTGAAGAACTCTTTTTGGGCATACTGAATCAAACTGAAAGTTTGATACCAGTTGTTTAACTAGAATCCAAGAAAAACAAGAGCACCAAGCATCAAACACCCAATTCAATTGCCAACAAAATGTACACTAATAATTCACAGATTACTCGTGTTTTAAAAGACCTACTGATATAAGTCAGCCAACTGGAGAATAGCAGAGGAACAAACAAATAATAGCTAAATACAATGGAACATCTAGCTCAAAATCAGTAAGCTGAATTCGCACATTTTCAGCCACAAAATGCAACAAATAGTTCAAAATTGAGAATTTCTTCGAATGCCATTTTCTTCATTATTCAGTAGCAGAAAAAAAATGATGATTTTCAATTGAAACTCAAGAACTTGTTTGATTTTTCGTTGTTTAGCACCCCAAAAAAAAGGTGTAAATTTATTTTTACAAATGTTTAATTATTTTTTAAAAAAAATTGTCAAATTAATCAAATTCGTTCTCAATAGCAAGAGATATTAATTTATCTGAGCTTAATTCATCATTTGCATGAAAATAAATTCGGTTTTGCTACGTTCCAGGAAAGCAAACACAAACAAGTTGGGAATTTTTATTTTTATTTTAGGTTTTTTAGCATGAAAATCAAATAGAAAGTAGTAATTAAGAAAGAAATAGGAGAGTTGAAAAAGATGAGAGATGAAGAACTAACCTCTGGTAGCAATCTGTAGAAGGAGAATAGATTGGAGACGACAGTCAGGGAGGCAAAGAGAGCGGGACAGCAAGGATTCTGTGGTTTTATAGGAAATGCTATTCAAGTCGCTTCCCCAGGATAATACCATGCGGTTCTTAAGGAGTTATACATGGACGGTTCGATTTTGATCAGGAAGTTAAGGATGCTAAAATTCAAACGAGATTAATAATATCATGTGAGCCTGACTGCCACGTAAGTCTTAACGAATTTCTCTCAGCTTTCCACAATAATTGTTATGTACCATATACATAATATAATTGCAACCTAAAACAACCATGTTATTTATTATTTTTTTCCTGTTTAGACTTTGTTAAAAAGAATGTCACTTAGGGAATTGGGAAATTATTGCCTTTTTTTTTTAACACTCCAATACTGCATAAATATAGGAGTAATTTCAAATTTGTAAGAGATTTATTTATTTATCTATTTTCTTTTTTGAAATTGATTCTGAAATAAGCATAGACTAGTAGCAGCAGTAAAGCAACCACAGTATATTTATTCCATGGAAAATATTTTTTAGATTTTTTTGTCTTTTTTTTTTAATTAAAAAAATATTCTTAACTGTTAAAATTTAATAAAATATTTTAATTTATGAATAGCAATCAAATTATAATATTATCCAACTTATTTTAATCATCCACAATCATTACAACCATTACCTTCTCTTTTACACCACCACCACCATGATTATTTTATTATCATTTCAACATAATTTCATTACCATCATCAATTTCAACATCATCATATACCACTACTATTTTATAATTGTCTTATAACCTTTCTCATTCACCATCACCGCAATTTCACCACAATCACATCTTTTTTTTAATTATCACAATCATTTAACCATTACCTTTGCCACTATTATAAGTTTTTTTCACTAATATTATTATTTCACCACTAAAAATTATCTTACATCTAAAACATTTTGGATAAAATTATTTTGCATGTAATTTTTTTTATTTATAAAATATTTTTCAACAAAACAAACGGAATATAAGAAGTGTTGTACACTTAAGATGTTTCCATGTTGCTTCTGTTAAGTTACTCCAATGTCCCTTTTTAAAAATTAAAAAAAAAAATCTATAAAATTGTAAGGGTAAAATAATTGTCTTTCAACCTATTCTTTTGAATATGAGATGAACATAATCACGTATATATATATGGTTAAATTAAAGTAAATATAATCAAATATGCTATAGGACTAGTGTTTATCAAACCCCACGGACCAAACTTGACAGATCAATCTAATCTATTTACTATCAACCTGAAACCTGACCTATGACAAATTAATGAAAAACTTGATTTTGTTTGACCAAAACAATATAGTTACATGATTTAAAATTAAAAAAAAAAAAAGATAAATCCAAACCAACCCATCCACTTGGAACCTAGAGCTTGAGCACATGAGTGGCAAACATGAAAAGGGTATTTAAAATTATAGTACAATTAAAATAATTTTTTGTTTAAAATATTTAAAAATATTTGTTCGTTTAAAAATATTTTAAAATACATATTTTTTCTACTTACTATAAAAAATGGCGGTCACAGTTTGAGCATGAAGATTTTAGTCTGCCAACATTCGGAATGCAACACCGAACTGCATCATTATCTTCTTGGAAGTTGAATCGTTTAGGGAGCATTTCCCAAAAGCAACAATGCTATTGATTCCAAAATTTCTTATTTTAGTATCATCCATTCAAATAACTGTTCTTGCACCGTTCATGGTGCGGTACAAGGCTTTTCACTCTCACTCTGTTCTCATAACTTACAAAATTAGAGGTCTCGTCTAGCCAGACAACACGCACTTCAAGTATCAACTTAGCGCAGTCATACAGCTCATAATCCTGGAATTGGGAACTGGGTTGTAAGTGCTTCAACTCTTCTTTGAAGATCTGATACTTTATCTGTTAGAGGGAAATCAGGGGATTTAACAAACTTTAAGAAATCCTGGAGCTTGGATCCGGATACTGATTTTTTAGCTTCAAGACTTATTTGTACTCCTTCATGAATCAAGTCGGCGGTAGCTACAAATTCTCTCTCTGTAAATCCTCTGGTAGTCATCGCAGGGGATCCAATGCGAATGCCACCAGGAACTAGGGCGCTCTTATCACCTATTTAAATTAGCAGAGCAGCCATAAGCAAGGAGCGGCAATAAAGGAAAAGAGATTGGGATTGAGAGAGACAAGGAAAGAGAATGTAGAACAAGGCTAACCAGGCACAGAATTCTTGTTGAGGGTGATAGAAGCAATGTCAAGGATTTTCTCCACCCGAGCCCCATCAAGTCCCTGTTGACAGAACATATATTGATAAATTTGCGAGAAGTAAATGGGGACAGATGCCACCGCTGAAAAATGATGCATAAAACAGTTTGTCATAGTAAGATGCTATGTGGTCAAAATAGTGACCATGTCCTTTCAGGTTAAAACTCTGCAATAAAAATCAAAGATTACAAAATCAGGCCGAACCAATTCATAAGCATTACAATGATCATGTACAGACAGAAGTGCTCTCAACAATACAGGATCGAACACAAACTACATTGATGCATTCATTGACAAGTGACATCATATGGTTAGGATGCTTCCGAGAATTGGTTCATAGCATCTTATACAGCGTTTATGAACAATATATGGTTAAGATTCTTCTGAAAATTGACCATAACATCTCATGCTCTTTTTGCAGCAATGTTACAAAAATTGATTTTACACTTGAGATTATGATATCCAAGTAATGGCAAAGGGCATTCATATGCTGGGAAAAACCTTAATGGCGACAGATAACCAGCAAAAAATTGCAAAACATCTCAGGAAATAACGGAGACAATGAAGCAACAAGACACTTACCAATGGCCTCAGATCTACAAGAATGAGATGATTGTCGCTCCCACCAGAAACCAGTTTATATCCTAATTCAACCATTCGGTTTGCAAGTGCTCTAGAGTTACAGATGACCTACAGGGAAAAGCAAAAAGAATAAGTTTGGATGAATTAAAACATATCCTGGACCATGTTTAACCAAGAGAGTACAGTACCTGCTTCTGGTAAGCTTTAAATTCAGGGGATTGTGCATGCTTCAAGCAAACTGCCAGTCCACCAATTGTGTGATTATGAGGACCGCCCTGCACAACATTTCACAAACTCTGTTAGTTTTAGAATGATGTGAAGGTGAAACTCCATAAAGCAGAAAATCTAAATCAACTTCTAACATGCATTAGCAACCCACTTGTAAGCCTGGAAAAACAGCATTGTTGATGGCAGATTCCATGTCAACTCCTAGAACAGGATCCTTTTTGAAAAAGATCATTCCACCTCTTGGACCTCGTAGGGACTGAAGAGAAATTAGAGAATTTTCAGGTCGTCTATTTGCAGATCAACACAGCGAGAGTTGCTATTCGCATGTCAATTGACAACAAAATTATGCAGGGCACATTCACATCAAATTAAGATCCATACAAAATGCGCAATGCTATATCCCATGCTAGACCAGGAAACATGGAGCGGCATTGGGCCCAAACTGTTAGTAAATACCAGAAAAATCTTCTTGAATAGTCATCTGGACTTACCTTGTGTGTTGTAGTTGTCACAACATCACAGTACTCAAAGGGGTCGGCAACAACAGAAGCAGCAACAAGACCACTTATATGAGCCATATCCATCATGAGAAAAGCACCGACAGCATCTGCAATCTTTCAATACATATAGAATGTAGTTAGTTAGCTGTTAAAGCAGGGGAAAATAGGGGCAAAAATCACCTTGTGCCCCTATATTTTTAATTTAGAGTCATATCACACCCTCTACTCCATTTTCCATCATGACAACCCTTCTGCTTAAACTTTTGGAACTTTTTAATCCTTCCATCCACCTCTGTCATGGAAGTCTGTTGGTTTATTAATGCTATCAGTTGATCAACCCTTAACCAATTAAATATAAACAAGTGTTCATTCTAAAAGTCATCAGATACCCCTGTACTACACAATTTTGGCCAAATTAACCCTTTTGCTATGAATTAGACTTAACTAATAAATAAAGCATAAAGTGATTGATTTGATTAATTTGTGGATTATCAAGTTACATCAGCAAAAATAAAATTTAAGCCTAAAAAAATGTAAATAAATATTTAAGTCATTAATTTTATGCTTTATTTAAAATAAAGCATAAAAATTAAAAATTATTGAAAAATTATAAGGTTAGGTTTAATAATTTTTCATGTTTTATTTTATTAGCTAGACTAATTTAAATACCTAATAATAATTAAATCCTTCATTTTTTTGCTTTATTTTATTAGTTAAGCCTAATTTATTGCGAAAGGGCTAATTTGATCAAACTTATATAGCAGAGGGGGTATTTGATGACCTTTAGAATAGACATGTGTTCACATCTAATTGGTCAAGGACCAGTCAAATGAGAGCATTAGTCGAACTAGAAGACTTTCGTGACAGAGTTGGATGAACGGGTTAAGGGAGTCAAAAGTTGAAGTAGAAGGGTTGGCATGGCTCAAAATAGAGTAGAGAGTTTGATATGACTAAAAGTTGAAAATACAAGGGCACAAGGTGGTTTTTGCCCGGAAAAACAAGGACAAAAAATATGCAAAACAAGATTAACAGCATGTAACATCTACCTTCCTCATGCGAGGATAATCAAAATCTCGAGGATAAGCACTAGCACCAGCAATAATGAGTTTTGGTCGAAAGAGGATAGCTGTTTTCTCAAGCATATCATAATCAACCAGGCCTATAATAAGTGTTGGGGAAAAGGATTAATAAACATCACCAAACCAATATAGTCAACCATTTTCTCCTAATCTGATAACAATGAAATATCACCTGTAGATTCATCAAGTCGATATGGCATAGACTCAAAGTAAATTGATGTCCCAGATACCCGCCTTTTAGGAGTCATGAACCCATGAGACAAGTGTCCCCCATGAGGCAAGTCCAAACCCTAATTTAATCACATTAAATATAAATATAAAGATTTTGCATTGTGAAACTGCAAAAGCATTAATCAGAGAGAGACAGAAACAATTTACCATGATTCGGTCATGTGGTTTAAGAAGTGCAGTATAAACCTCAAAATTAGCAGGGGATCCAGACAATGGTTGAACATTAACACCCCACTTATTTCCATCCAAGTTAAATGATGCCAGAGCCCTTTTTTGACAAAGGATTTCAAGCTCATCAATGTACTCATTTCCACCATAGTATCTGCAATATATAGACAATCATCAGGCTATAAAAGACATTCAAATTTTCAACACAAAAAAGAAAGGCATCTAAATGAAAGAAATTTACCTTTTACCAGGAAGTCCTTCAGAATACTTATTTGTTAAGCACGAACCAACTGCTTCCATCACTGCTCGAGATGTGAAATTCTCTGATGCAATCAGTTCAAGGCTTTTGAACTGCCTATCCTTTTCCTTTTTTATAATTCCAAGCACTTCAGGATCAGCTTCACTAAGTCCATAATCTTTGAAGCTACTTATGTCAGCTAGGCAATTATGACAAAAAAATCCATTCACAAAGAGTCAGTCTCACCACTCATCACCAACAGATTCTATCTAGAATCATATTATATATCATTCTATTTGTCATTCTCGTTGCATAAAGCCAACCAAACAGTTAAATAAATAACTGACGTATTCTAGTTGAAAATTGATAGCCCTTAAAACCTAGAAACTCTGTGACAACATTTGAAATACAGCTAAAATATATCAACAAAGCACAACTTTTTTCTTAAGAAACCAACCCTTTCAATACAATCACAACAATTACATACGGTCTATGTTCACTTGTTCGGACTTCAAGAGACGAGCAGAAGAACAATAAAAAAGAACAAAAGATATTATGGTTACCTCCAGTTTCAGGGATAGGCACAGAAACAGAAGAGGGGGGTCTGCCAGTGACCAAGCTTCCTTCAAGGGAAGAAGCCCTGCATGGCTTCACTGAATTAAGCTTAACTTGATATGGAAACCCAATGATAACACTCCTTTTCATTGGAAAGGCTAGCCCTTTTGACAAAACAGGCTGTTGCAAAGAACCCATCACTGCGGCTCCACTGGTGGCTTGCATTTCTAGATTTTTACAGACACCTCACCAAAAAAGTACCTACAAATTCCAATCAAATAATATAAGAACTCAGTCAGAAATTTAAATTTCTGTTTAACGGAACCATCAGGCATGGTAACATCAATTTCACAAGGAACAAAAATGGAAAAAGGAAAAAAAAATATGAAGGGAACTAGCTTGCCTTCAAAATCTTGTTTGCCTTTATCTCTCTGGGTCTCGAGCCGTGTGTGCAGTCGATTATAAAGCAAGTTTGGAGAGAATTGTGCTAAAAACCCTAGTCTTTGCTTGAAAAGTGTGAGCCGCGCTTTTTGAGAAGATAATAATAATCTATCTATATATATTATTTTAAGGACATGTCTTAAAAATAATCAAACTATCTTTAATGATTAAAGTCAATTTTAAAAACAAAATACATTATTATTATTTATGTATTTTTTTACTTTTAATTTTATTATTATTATAACCCATGACGAGCTAATAAGTTAGTAAAATTCTAAAATTAAACACAATTTATAATTAAACAAAGTATTTTATTAGACAGCAAAATCCTTAAAGTTTTAATATCCGTTACATGTATTAAGGGACTTTATTGAAAAAGTAAACATATTGTCTTACTTAGAAAATATTCTACATGCCAAGATAAAAAACTTTATTCCATATATGCCAAAAATTATAAGTGTCTTGCTTCTTCATTTCATCTTCTCCTCCTCTTCAATTGAGAATGAGGGAAATTGTGTTTTTTTTTTTAAATAAAATATTTAAAATTATTTTTTATATTTTTAGATCCTTATTTTATATTAATAGAAAAAATATTATTTTAATATATTTTTAAATAAAAAATATTTTAAAAAATAATTGATATAACATCCTTAAACAATTTTTTATTATATATTTTTTAATCTCCATTTGCAATTGGGATAAAGTAGGAGGAGCATCTCATCCACGTCCAAGATGAGTTCAAGTTGTTCCTTTTCTTTTTCTTTTTCAAACACACATGTGTTCTGGCAAACGCATCTTCAACTTAATTCAGTGTATATAAAGACGGTTGAGTGTATGGTTGTAGTTATTTTTTAAAATATTTTTTATTTAAAAATATATTAAAATAATATTTTTTATTTTTAAAAATATTTTTTAAATTAACATATCAAAATGATCTAAAAGTATAAAAATATTAATTTAAAATAAAAAAAATTAATTTTTTTTAAAAATACTTTTGAAATGGAAAAATAAATAAGATCTAAAAAAATATCATAAAAATACTCAAACAAATCTCATATATAAATTCAGACTTAAAAACCTAAAAATTTTCACAATGGAATAAAAAAAAACTTATGTAATGAGTAACATTTGCTCCTTTTGGAAAGTAGAATAGCAAGATCAAAAAATTCAACTTTTAATATTGGAATAATTAAAAAGAGAGCCTTGATCGTAAATTTATCAAGTAAAATACTTAAACAAAATTTATTTATTTATTTTTTATAAAGTTATTTTAGCCTTATTATTTAGGTTAAGGGTTTAACAAATTAACATGGTTGACTTCAATTGTTTTTATTATTATTATTTTAATTTTTTTTTTATCCTTCAATAAAGAAATAGTTGAAAACTAAGCTTTATTTATTTTTTATTTTTTTTCTACAAGTTTATCATAATCTCATGATTCGAATTACGGGTTTAATTAACAAGTTAATCCAAGTTGACGCATGTAATTTTTTTGTTCTTTTTTATTTAATATTTTTAATTTTAACTATATAATTCAAGATTAAGTTGATTAAGATTTGATATTTGTAATTTATTTTGATTTTTTTTACATGGTTATCATGATCTTATAACCTGAATCGTAAATTTATCAAATTAATCCAGGCCGATTTAATATATCGCAGCCTCAATATTTTAAAAAAAATATCATTTAATATATTACTAGATCAAAATTTAAAACAAATATATATGTTCCCAATATACATTATAATATATATGTTCCCAATATACAATTATTGTTTTTAGAAAATACGTTGATCGTCATTTCTGGTCAAATTAAACGAAGGCATAAACGATAAGAAGAAGGCTTAGCTACAACGAAACACCATAAAAGCTTCTTTATAATCATGACAAAGTAATTAAATACAAGCATATTCATTTCCAAATAGAAGCAAACATCCTATCGTTGCTGCGCATAAAACGATTGGTAAACTATGTTAAAAATGACCCAAAACGGTGCGTGTTCATCCAAATAAACAAAGAAGCTAGAATTATTCTTATACAATTTTAAAAGCCAAGTGTTAAGAGCATAAAAAATATAAAAAAAGATGAAGTTTCAAGCGATCCTCGCAGAAGCATTAAATTCACCCCGGTGTCCATAAACTGGAAAATTTTACTAGCACTTTATTAATTTTGGCTCCAGGATCAGGAGCTCAGACATGGCGGTGAGCTGTGTTGAATATATTTGATTTTACAACAAAACCCCACAATATTGGTGCTATATATTTTAAGCAACTTGATATTCAATATTTTCTCGTTTTAGCTGCAACCAGCAGCTGCAAAACCAAGCATTCCGTTAGCACCATCATAGATAACCTCGTAGGTCTTTTGCTGATAGTTTCCGAAAATCCCAAATTCACCATCATCCTCATTTGCTGCAAATGCCAGGCAGACCATCTTGACACCGTCCACCGGGTACAGGATTCCCGATGCATCAATATCCACTCCAACCCCACCTTTGAAGGACACACTGACATCAGGAAATGAAACTGTTGTATAATTACTAAAATCATAGCATGTGTCAAGCAGTTCATCCCCGTTTGTCTTGGGATAATTCGACATTTTCCCGTCGAATGCTTCCTTGAGTGCCTTGTATGCTGTAGGAGGCAGCCTCGTGATGACCGTACCGGAGTCGATGATGGCTCCGCTCGTAGTAAAAATTGATGGATCTATTGGTAGCTGGGAACCTCCAACACTTATTCCAACGATGTCAATGCCATAATAAAATGAGAAATCTGGGGATAGTGGAGTGAATCCCGCAGTCTGAGAGACTTTTTCACCAAAGTTCAGGTAGCCGGTAGAGCTAGGTGATGAAGGTAAACAATAAGAGAATTGCCTTTGGTATTTCTCGGCAGTTTGTGATGGTAAGGATTCCGAAGAGGGGCTTAGTCCTAGCAAACCGGCTGCCTGGCCGAACAAGCCATCATTGTTTTGGCCGCACCCAAACAGGAAGTTTGTGACAACGTCCGATGGTGAAATGGTTAGTGTTTCGCTGGCGAAAAATCCTTTGGAGTAGGATTGGTCACCATATACAACTCGGTAGAGGCATGTCGAGTTTGAGACAGAGCAACCCCTTTCACCTACATATGAACATGACAAAGAAGTAAGCTTCAAATTTTTTTTTTTATTCCAGACCATTGTTTTCAATTATGAAATTAATGAAATTTACACGTCAAGAATTTGCCAAAAAAAAAATTACTGGCAGAGAGCAAGTTGCATGATGCTGAGAAACACGAAACATTATTGTACGAGGTTGACTTGGTTGGATCGAACTTTTGATCCTTCTGCGGATAGCAGGACCCCGAGCATGGCTGACATTGAGTCCAAGTGATGCCACTGCCGGTGTCGAATTCAAGGGTAAAACTCTCTTTTGGTGTCCCAAGGCCGACAGTAACCACGTAGTTGCCGGTGCCGAGGGCTATACCAGACTGGGCTGGTAGTTTTGTCGCCATCTCCTCAAAAATGCCATGGCCTGAGTTCTTGGAGAGTCTAGCTTGAATCGAGTCCACTCGAAGTTGGTCTTGGCGGAGGAATTCTACATGTGACCGATCATTCAGTACTTGCATGCACGGACCATACTTGTGCAGAACTTGCAGAGATGAAGCCTTGTCGATCACTGAAACACATAACCTATAGTTAGTGCATTAGGAAGAAAATTAATTTCATTTCAACATCATATATAAAATATACATATGTATTTGTCACACGATCACGAACCCTTACTAGATTGGTCGCAGGAATCTGATGCCAACAGAGAATTGACTTCCAGGGTAAGAACATGTTTTTTTATATGCTCATTTGCTTCAACTGCATAACCCTTCTTCAGAGAACACAAGGGGCATAGAGAGAGAAGAAAAACATAGATGAAACTGGTAAATTTGATGGAAGAAATGAGTCTGGCCATGAAAAACAATCAAGTTGTGTTGCTGCTAATTATGCTCTCTTACAGCTCATAAGTGCTCTACTTTCTTCCCTAGCTAGCCTTTGTATCCTATATATAACACAAGCAAGGCATGGCTCGCCATGAAAGACTTGAAGGAAGGCTGACTTCATCAAATGTACTGAAGTCAGCGTGGATTGTCTCCACTCTAATACTACAAATCGGTCATCACCTGCGCAACTTTTCAACCAATCAAAACAATGGGTCTCAAATTAATTCAATGATTAGGTGATGAATTTATTTTTTAAAAAATTATTAGGTTAAATGTTATATATTTTAGAATTATTAAAAATTTATATAATTATTAATTTTAAAGCTTTGAAAGTTTAACGAAATGTATATGAACTAAACCCAAACACCCATAAATAAAAGAAGAAGAAGAAGAAGAAGAAAGAAATGTATCTCAAGTATCTGTTGTCTCTTTTGGGCCTTAATGCCCCTGTTGTAACAAATACTAATAATAATTAAAAAAGAAAAAAGAAAATCAAAAGGATGTATTACGTTGGCAATAATAAGTTGAAAGGGTGCTATGACTCTAGAAGTAAACTTACATACATGCCCCATCTCCTTAAGAAGTGCCATGGATTTGTGCATGGTGTGTGTGTGTGTAAAAAAAAAAAAACACCTTAAGTCTTAAGAAACGGAAATTGTATATATAAATATGAATTATATTATAAATCTTGGCTCTCTTTCACTTTTGTTTTGATTTTCTAATCCTTTACGCGAAGTTGCGTGGAAGTTTCTCTCTCAAGTTGCTGGGTCCCATTGTCAAATAGTTCAAATCAAACTGGACCAGCTCCTCGTAAAGAATTGATAGGATCCTTAAAATTGAAAACAGTAGAATATGTGCCTCTTTCCGTCTCTCATTCAACCTATTTATTTTTTAAAAACTTTAAATTAATTATTTTTAGTGTTTTTGAATTATATTGATATAAAAAATAATTTTTTAAAAATAAAAAAAATTATTTTAATATATTTTAAAAACATATTTTAAAAAGATAAATAATCACTATTGCAGAAGAAAACAACCATCAAACAGTAGATGTGACTCTTTTGAAGACGTTTATGGCTGGCAATAATTTGTTTGCAATTTCTAACATGACAAGTCATCCCCTGAAACTACAAACTGTGGCTGCATGGATTTCTCCACCATGTGGAATTCTTAATCATTCTCAATCACAGCTCATGCAGGAATTGATGGTTTGTTTTTGTGTAATGTTTTATGTTTTAATAGTGTTTTAATGATTTTGATGTGTTTAATATTAAAAATAAAAATAATATAATATAATTATTATTTTTTTAATATTTTTATTGAGAAATATTTTAAAAAACCATGCTATATTATAATATTAAATACACATTTAGAGCATGATTATTCTTATATTTTAAAAATATTTTTTAAAAAAATTAAAGTTTTTCATTTTTTATTTACTTCAAGCTAATTTATTTTTTTTTAGATTATTTTGATATATTGATATAAAAATTAATTTTAAAAAAATATTATTTCAATATATTTTTAAATAAAAAATAATATAAAAAATAATTACTATCTCACATGTGTATGGAAAGTGATCTTAAATAATTAGAATCGTTCTCAATCACAGCTCATGCAGGAATTGATGGTTTGTTTTTGTGTAATGTTTTATTTTTTAATATTTTTTTAATGATTTTGATGTGTTAATATTAAAAATAAAAATAATATAATATAATTATTATTTTTTTAATATTTTTTATTGAAAAATATTTTAAAAAAACCATGCTATATTATAATATTAAATAGACATTTAGAGCATGATTATTCTTATATTTTAAAAATATTTTTTTAAAAAAATAAAGTTTTTCATTTTTTATTTACTTCAAGCTAATTTATTTTTTTTCAGATTATTTTGATATATTGATATAAAAAATTAATTTAAAAAAATATTATTTCAATATATTTTTAAATAAAAAATAATATAAAAAATAATCACTTTCTCACATGTGTATGGAAAGTGATCTTAAATAATTAGAATCGTTCTCCAGCCAATCAACAGATAAAACAAGCAAATACACGGAAACTTTATTTCCAAAAAATTAATTTACGTGAAAAAAAAAAAAAAAACAGATGGAGACGAGGAGCACTTTACTCCTTTCATTTTAGTTGATCAATTCAAATTCCCTGGTAGAAAGTTAGTACACGGCATTTCTCAACTGTTGTTGATCATACAAGCTCCATCGCTACTCTAATTTCGATTTTCCATGAGGGATATGGAGTTTTGTAGCTAGATTGATGTATCTAGAATTTATAAAGTTATATAACAAGATATATAAAAATATAAAATA
The DNA here is from genome assembly GCF_005239225.2 of Populus alba. Taxonomy (NCBI): domain Eukaryota; kingdom Viridiplantae; phylum Streptophyta; class Magnoliopsida; order Malpighiales; family Salicaceae; genus Populus; species Populus alba. The sequence continues at coordinate 21,158,514 of NC_133289.1, forward strand.
AAATAAATTATATAAAATATATTTATTATCTCCTTTTATTATATTATTGAAACAATTTTTTTGATTGCTCGGAATTGTTGAATTCTTTAATCTCTCTTTTTTATTAATTAAAAATTAATTAATAATATTTATATTGGTTATTTTCTTAGCAGTGTAAAGTCTGGATATTAGCTACTATAATTTGGATTTTCTAGGAGAGACATGGATTATTGTAACTAGATTGATCTATCTAGACCAAATCTTTGTATCATCAATATATGGTGCGAGTGAGATAAGAAATCGTTTGGGAACATTGTGTAAATCATGTTCTTACAAATTTTTAAAAAAAATTGTTAAAATTTAATATAGTTTGTATGTTTTTTTATTATTTTGATGTGTTGATATTACAAATAATTTTTAAAAAAGTAAAAAACATTATTGACATATATTTCAGCACGAAAAATTATTTAAAAAGCAATCGCTACCATACTGTCAAATATACTGTAATAATTTAGAATAAAAGATGATGTATATATTTTATATTTATATATATATATATATATATATATATATATATATATATATATATATATATATATATTGTATATTCAATCCACATAGAGTTTATAAAACCATATAATGAGACATATAAATAAAATAAAATAAAATAAAATAAATTCTAAAAAATATACTTCATCATCTTCTTTGATTTAAATAATTTATTAATTGCTTAAAATTATTGAATTCCTTAATATTTTATATTCGAATTCTGTTTGTTTTTATATTATAATTTGTTCTTTAAAGTTATTTTTTACATGTAAAAACATTAAATTGATTTTTAAAAAAATTTAAAATGATTTTGAAATATTGATATTAAAAATATTATTTCAATAACTTTTTAATTATAAAACACTTTTTAAAAAATAACTGTACAGTTTTGAAAGAAAGCAGGATTGCATGTCTAGAAAGTGACTTTAAATAACTAGAATTGTTCTCCAGCCAATCAACTGCAAGCAAATATATGAAAACTTTTTTTTCCACAAAATTAATTTATGTGGAAAAAAACAGAGGGAGACGAAGTTTATTTGTTCCTTTCGTTTTACATGATCGGTTCAAATTCCCCAGGCCTACAGGGAAGACTTAAAACTATCGAAAGTCAGTACACGTCATTTCTCAATTGTTGTTGATCATCCAAGCTCCATCGCCCTTGCCTCGAGGGCTGTTCTGATTTGGATTTTCCACGAGGGATTGTAGAAACACAATTTTTTTATTAATTAAATTTTACCATGTGTTATTCTATTCTTTAAAAGAAAAGACAAAATAAAATTGAAATAAATAACATGAAAAATAAATGAACCTTCGTATATTTTTTGGCCAATGAAAAGTTGACACTTGAGATAAGATATTCAAGATATCCTGTCATAAATACAAGATCCCGTCAATAAAAACCAACCAATAAAATTATGCCATGTAGGATTGGAAAAAAAACCCGAGAGCCCTTACAGATTTTTATAAATAGAGGGCCTCAACCTAAAGGCAAGGATTAGAGTCCGGGAGATACAAATTTTCTTCAAGACATGCTCTTCAAGTAAGGAAGCTCTCTCTCAAAGAATTCTTAAGCCTCCTTCATCTACACTTGAAGTCTACAAAAAACGAAGCTTTGTTGGAATAAGTCAAAACGCCCCATAAGAGTTCTTCAACAACACTTTGAAGACAAATCAAGGTATTCTTCGAAGCATCAAATCACAACATCTCACTTTGCAATACACGCTCAAATTCACATTCTTGCAAAACACAAATCTTGGCTTGATTACTCAAATAAATCAAGTCACCATACATCAAATCCAAGGAAAGAATCGGAAGATTGCCATATTCTTTTGAAAGAATACATTACATAGAGATTGTACTCATTCATATATTTAATAAAATCATATATTTGTACACGTGTGCTTGTTTAATTTCAGGTGCTCAAAATTATGTCTACAAATTTTTGGCAACTTCACTTGGAACATCTCTACCTTTCATCTCTTCACTCTAAGAAAGAATTTTCAACAAACTCTCAATGGCAACTAGGAGGAACATGATCACTGTCATAACCCAATTTTTGACTATTCTTATTTATTATTATTATTATTTTATTTATTGAAAAGGATTCAAAAATTTTTGATGAAAAATAATAATGACGATGAAAAAAAGTAAAATGAAATAAATGAAGAATGAATTAAATTTTGGGTCAAGGGTAACATGATTGGAAGTTTTGGGGTTTAATTAAAACTTTGGAATTAATCTAATTAAGTTTGGAATTAATTTGTTTAAATTAAGGGTTTAATTGAAGAATTGATAAATTTTTAGACTTAATTAAGCTTGGAATTAATTTAATTCATCTAATCAAGGATTTAATTGGAAAATTAATAAGTTTTTGAGACTTAATTAAGCTTGAAAATTAATTTAATTCATCCAATCAAGGATTTAATTGGAGAATTGATAAGTTTTGAGACTTAATTAAGCTTGGAATTGATTTATTTAATCCAATTAAAGATTTGATTGGAGAATTGATAAGTTTTGAGACTTAATTAAGCTTGGAATTGATTTAATTAATCCAATTAAGGGTTTAAATGGAGAATTGATAAGTTGTGAGACTTAATTGAACTTGGATTTAATTAAATTAATGAAATCAGGGACTTAATTGAAGAAATATTAACGTTTGGGGCCCAAATTGTGTAATTAAAATCCAAGGATTACATTGAAAAAGGCGCTCAAATGCAGGGAGCCAATTATAGTTTAGAACAGGGGCTTAATTATAAGAATTTTAAAACGACATGGGCTAAAACGTAAAATGGCCTTTTTATCTCCAAACGGCATCGTTTTGAAGACGTTGTTAGTTGTTCATCTTCTTCCTTTAAGCCAGTGGTCGTTGCCGCAGTAAAGGAGGCCGAACGTTGCAGCAGTAATGGCCATCCGTTGGCTTCAGTTATGACCGCCTTAATGATGGTCGACCCTCATCCTACCGCCCGTTACCACTCGTAGAGCCCTATATAAACCGAGCAACACCGAGAGCAAGGGGCTGGCTAGAGAGTTAGAGAGAGAGGGGGAGACAAAAGAAACCCGAAAAGAGAAACTCAAGACACCAGCCGAATCTTCAAGTGTTTTTAGAAACCCATACCAAAAACGACTTCCCCTCACCAGTACTGGCCTAAAAGGAACGAAGGCAAGAAACAGAACCGAAAGAGAAGGACAGGCAGAAACCCAGGGGAATGAAACAGAACCAGGGGATTTTTGGGACCGAAAACCAGAGGAGAGAACCGGAGCAGAACCCATAGAAAAACCCAGAGAACAAAGGAACGAAGCAGAGGAACGAATAAAAACAAGCGTGGGAAGAACTGGAAGGAGACGCAGGAGACAGACACAGGGACGAAGAACAGAGACCGGAGGAAAAACTGCTAAAAAAAACCAAAGGAGGAATCACAAAATCGGGGGAGCAGAACCGAAAGAGAAGGAGAAGTTAAAACCCAGACTCGAAAAAAAACCAAGGAAACGGGGAGGAAGAAACAGAACCAGGGGAAATAGAGAAACAGAGGAACAAAAACAGAGAGCACGGACCAAAATAAAACAAAGAAAAACCGAAAGAGAATAAAAAGCAAGGAGCAACACAGAGAAGGGTATTGGTTTTCGCCATTTGTTTTTGTCCCTGCAGAAAAACCTAGAATCAACAACCAATTCACAGCAGGCCAGCCTCTCCATCATCTTCTTGGTTTCAAAAGTTGCTGAGAGAAACGAAGAGGAAACGCTGACAAAGTGAGCACAGAAGGAAGATAAAGGGAAACCATAGGCGAGGATCCATCAGCACTGCAAACGTCTTCGGTCTCCAGCACCAGGTAAGCAAACCTTTGCTTCTCGTCATTTCTGAATTTAATTAGCATTGGCTGTGTGCAAGTGAATTTTAATTCACTTGCACACTGAAGCAACACGCGTGTTGCTCAGCCCAGCCTAGCCATCGGCTTGGGCCAGTGACCGGCTGGGCTGGGCTGGGTCGAGCCCACCTCATGTGGGATGCGCTAGGCCCAGCCCAAAAAAATAAAAATAAAAAAAATAGAAAAATAAAAAGCAGAAAAATAAAAAATAAAAAAATGTGTATGCATGAATAAAAATAATATAAATTTATCGGTTTATTCACTGACGCCAGAGTCGGGAATAAAAATATCAGTTTAAATTTATATTATTTTTATTCGTTGTATTTTTATTTTGTTTAGCTAGAAAAAATAAAAATTGTGTGCATGTGTAAAAATAAATTCATTTTTATTTATTTATTCACTGGCGCTAGAGTAGGGAATAAAAAAAAATATATTGATCTAATTTTTGTCGTAGCTACGAATTTTTACCAACGCCAGAGTTGGAATTATTCGAGCTCGAATATTCACTGGCGCCAGAGTCAGGAATATTATAAACAAATCATCGCAGCATAAATTAATAAATATTTAGCAATTTAAGACAAAACTAACAATGCAGTCTGCTTTAGGCAGAACGTTTAAGGGGTGATAATATCTTCCCTTTTACGTAACCAATCCTGAGTCATAGAATCTCTGTTGACCGGTTAGGGTTCCTAGTGACCATAATACTAGGTGGCGACTCCTCAAACAAGACCTTTTTCCTAAAAGAACAGGATGCTAGAAATCCATTCTTTTTCCATAATCGAGAAGGTTTATTTTTAGGGCTGCCGCGATGTCGGGTGCGACAATCACCATTGTCGCTTCGAAAAGCAACAAGGCCATTGATTCAAGTCACCAACATACTATTAAAGATCATTCAACCCCGCCATTGAAAACAAAATCCATCGTCGAGCTGTATGCACAAACTAAGTTGATTCTCAAGTTGACATCAACTTCGAATGCAAGAGGGGCACAAGATCTCATCTCAAAGATGAAGCCACAAGCAATTGCACTACCAAAGTCAAGTGGGGCGCACAAAATTGTCTTCAGCACTCAAGGTGACATTGACAATTCACCTATGGAAACTTCTTTGTGTCAATCACCAAGTAAGGCTTTGGGTTCTAGCACCATGTCAGTGATGATGACCGAGACAATATCTTTAGAGGATCAAGTGGCTAACTTAACAAAACTCGTCGAGGGGCTTTCGACTTCACTCAAGACAAAAGACCACGAGATAGCAAAGTTGATGAACAAACTTATGGCAAGGGAAATCCTCGGCAACGTATAGCTCACTTTGTGGAGACTTGCAACAATGTCGGGACTAATGGTGATCTCATGGTAAAACAGTTTGTTCGTTCCTTGAAAGGTAATGCCTTCGACTGGTACACTGACTTGGAGTCTTGCTCGATTGATACTTGGAAGCAATTGGAGCGTGAGTTTCTTAACCGCTTTTACAGCACTCGTCGTGTGGCTAGCATGATTGAACTCACTAATGCACGTCAGTGGAAGGAAGAGCCTGTCATCAACTACATTCATCGATAGAGAAACCTTAGCCTCAACTGTAGAGATCGACTCACCGAAACTTTTGCGCTAGACATGTGTATTCAAAGGATGCATTGGGGACTATGATATATCTTACAAGGCATCAAACCAAAGTCTTTTGAAGAATTGGCTACTTGTGCACACGATATGGAACTTAGCATTACGACGACTGAAAGTTCATTATTATCTATGCAAGAGCCTGAAAGAAATAAGCTTCAAGATCGTAGATTCGGAGAGAGCACTTTAAAGGTCGAGGGAAGCAATCTTTAGTAGTTAACTTGGCTGCTGTAAGGGTACCAACTGGAGTTAAGAGGAATGATCATGCAATGCCGACTACTTTTCAAAAGGGTGAAAGAAAGAAACCATCATTGAAAGAGCGACAAGAAAAGGTGTATCCATTCCCCAACTCAGACATATCTAGGATGCTGGATGATCTACTTGAGGCAAATATCATTGAGTTACCGGAGGTGAAACGCCCTGAAGAAGTAAACCAAGGAGATAATCCAAATTATTGCAAATATCATCGTTTAATCAGTCATCCTATAGAGAAGTGTTTTATGTTGAGAGACAAGATTATGAAGTTACACGAGAATGCAAATATCATTTTTGATAATGAAATAGCAAACTTTAATATCACAATCACGGTCAATTTACGACCATGTCAATCACTCTCTACAATAAGTTTATGCTCTTTTATCACAATCACGATCAACTTAGACCCATGTCAATCACTCTCGATAATGAGCTTAAAATAAATCAATTTACAAAAATCAATCTCTAAGCCGAACGCAATATGACAGCTACAAGTTTCTTAGTGATTTGGACATGCTCGACGTTCTAAGCCTGTGAGTCTGAATTGGGTCTCCTCTTCCAGTTGCTGTACTGTCTCAGAGGATCTTTACAAAACCGAGATAATAGGCCCGACTAAATTTGCCGGTTGTTGTTGGACTGGGTTTCTCTTTAGATACTAAACACCCTTTTAGTCCAGAAGATAATCAGAATAGGTTAACGGACAAATAGCCACCCTGGAGTGGGCTGGGGAGGTGGAGGTGGCACTGCCACCCTGAGCCCAAAATACAATCGGAGTGGTTACATAGGTTAATATGTAAATGGCCCACGCGTAACATGCCTATTTTATTTGCCTAAAATGATATTTTGCATGAGATTAGAAATTTAGTAGAGTAATTATTAAATTAATGGTATAAAAGCTAGTTTTCAAGGATGTTTGTTGGGTTAATAAGTCGAAGGGTAAATTAGCAGTGGAGAGAGAGAGAAATAATTGAAATATCATTAATGATTAGAGAGGGAGAAATTAAGATTATTTAAGTGTCTTTTAATGTGAAAACTAAAAAGCAAGTGAGAGAGAAAAACCAAATAATAAAAATTGGAAGTTAAAATTCAACCCCCGGTATGGTGTTTGCTAGAGGATACAAAAATAAATTAAATTCCTACATGAGTAACTTAAAATAATAAAACTTGGAAATTAAGTTTTATTTATTTTTTAAATACTTGGTGTATTAAGAAACCAGAGGATAGCATGCTAAGAGGGAATTAGTTGAGATATTAGTAATAATCGGAGAAAAATAAATAAAAAAATATTTCAAGAGAGAGAATGTAAATTAAAGAATTGAGGGTTAAAGTTTACCCTAACTTTAATCCCACTTTTACCCATTTTAAGGATAAATTTTACCCTCGTTTATAAAGTCTCCCTGCCTTTTTTTCACTCATCATTCTTAAGTTCTATAAGAGTCCCCGTAAAAATTTAACTTATGACCAAAAAGGAATCAAACAAGCTTGTATGGTAGAAGGATGTTTTTTTAACCCTTATTTATCCCTGTACTATATGTATTTTCAAGGTTAATAGTGTAAAAAAAAAAATTCAATCCTAAAAATTAAGATTGTAAATGAAATTTTAATATATAATTTACATTATTTTTAATATCTTTCCTCAAATAAAAATTATTTAGATTTGAAATTTACACATATTCATGCTATTTATATTTAATTTTTATTAAATAAATAAAAATAATAAAATTTAAATTCATCATCGTTTGATTATAAAGCTCAAAACTAATTTAATTCAACAACTTTTACATATATATATCGATTCTTATTAACGTTTGAGAATAAAGGGAGGAGGCACCATGTTCCTCGATGGAAAATAAAGAGTTGAAGCACTGTGGATGGAGTTGAAATTCTTGACAAGATGGCATTGTTACATACGATTAGAAAGCAGAAGGCATTCGGTGGACGCACCGAATTAGTCAAGGTCATAAACATGCGGTGTAAAGTGCGCTGTAAAATGTTTGGCACCGAAAGGATATTGCATGTTAGGGACGAGCTTGTTTCTTTATGTTTAGAATGTTATTATGATTATTTTTTAAAATATTTTTTATTTAAAAATATATTAAATAATATTTTTTATTTTTAAAAAATTATTTTTAAAATCAATATATCAAAATGATCTAAAAACACTAAAAAATATTAATTTTAAAAAAAATATAAATAAAAAAATAATAATTTTTTATAAGTATTTTTAAAATACAAAAAATAAATATATCTCATCATCATGACACGCTTGAGTGGATTGGATGGCGTTAGGGTCTTCTCTTTAGAGATTACAAGAGGCGACCTTTCTTGTAGCACAGAAGAATCACAAAATTATATATGATTTGGTGATTCATACCTTAATCTGCATGTTTGTACTTCTGATATTTATAGCTCGACCATTGATTAATTGTGAAGATAAGGGGTTCCGTGCTTTCATCAAATTTCCAAGAATCAAGTTTCTCTCTCTCTCTCTCTCTCTCTCTTCTCTCTCCTCTCTCTCTCACACACACACACACACACCCAAACTAAAAAACCTATGAATCATCATGAATTTCACTGTTTTATATATATATATATATATATATTGCCCATTTCCTTTCTTTTTTATTTAGTATTATTTCTTATAATTTCATCCATGAATTTTTTTTTACAATTATCCGGATTGATCATGAATCGATCAAGTCAACTAGATTATATCAAAACAACTCCTATATAGTTTTATTTTAGATTGTTAGGCAATGAGAATTTTTTCCTTTCAATTTTTTCTTTTTTTTTTTAATTTCATCTTTACATTTTTGTGCCGGTTGACTATGTTACCTCTGTATCAAGCTAAATTGACCGAGTTACGTCAGAGCAACTCCCACGTAAGTCCTAGGCTAGTGAATAAGTTGGGTCATAAGTTTTTATATGTCAATTTTATCTTTAGACTATTTTTACCGATCAGACGAAATGCTTTTGGACTGAGCAAGTCAATTAAATTACATTGAGATAATTTTATATAATTTAATTTTAAATCTATACTAAATAAAAAATCAAATATTTTTTTTAAGCTACTCAACCATATAAATAAATAACACTCAGCATAACATGGGATTCAAGCTTGTTTGGTAATATGTTTGTGGTTGCTTTTTAAATAATTTTTCGTGCAAAATACATGAGAATAATTTTTTTTATTTTTTAAAAATTATTTTTGACATCAGTATATCAAAATAATTTGAAAATACTAAAAGCATATTAATTTAAAGTTAATAAAAAATAATTTTTTTTTTTAAAAATATATTTAAAACACAAAAACAAATAAATATATATATATATATATATATAATATATATATATATACACATATATATATATATATATAGTGATCGAGCTTGAGCATGATATCAAAGTAAAAGTGAAGGTGCTATTCAATCACAGCACCCCCACGTGAACTGGAAAGCTTTTGATAAATTTCAACTAATCACTTGTCATTTCCTTAGGGGCTAAGGTTTTTCTCATTGTAAAAGGAATAATAGCCTAAAATGTCGTTAGCATTTGTATTTCTAGCGTTGTTTACCCTTCTTTACAAGCTCCTGCTTCCAGCTAAAAAGGATTTTATACTCAAGAACTTCCCTCCACCCACTCCTCCTCTCATCAATGGCTCCAAGAGCACATGCTATTTTCCCAGCTCCCAATCACGCAGAGTTAAAATATTGAAGAAGGCTACCACATTCCTGCCTCAAATCACAAGTCAACTTCGATTGTTTGATCCTCGATGGATGATCTTCAAGAAAGTCCCCACTCTCTACGGCCATGATTGTTTGCTTAGTCCCTGCTCTGTTTCTCCGTGCTTGCTTCAAGGCATTAAAAAGCATAATTTCACTCTATAAAACGAGGATTCATCATGGGTCTAGCTTGATAGGGTGACCAGCTGTTTGAATCTCTCGATGAACCTGTCCAAACTGTCAGATGACTTGTAACTAACTCCATGGATCCAAGCTTTTAAATTAGGGCAACAAGTTGGTCAAGGGTCAACTCCCATCACTTTTTTTCAACTCTTGCTCTGGCGAGGGACCAACATTCATTTATTTTCTCTTTTAAGTAATGTATGCTGACACGAGGAGGGCACTGTATAGATTCCCACCAGTTGAGAGCATGGATGGGTCCCAGCCTTCTTGTCATGATGTTCGAATTTTTCTTAATTTTCTGATAGATCCACGACGTCCCGGACAAATCTGATTGCTCGGACAGTGGAAAAGGATGGAAAAGCTTTGGCAATGCCTTGTTAATTTAGTCGGTAGAATTATTTGATGTTATCCCAACTTTCTGAAATGATTTGGCACGACATCTCTGCAGCTTCATCCAATTGTATTGCCCAATTTCAATTAATTTTCGTCTCAATTCAAAAATAATTCAACATGTTAGATAAGGTTATAAAATACAATTTTAAATAGTCTATAATATTTTTCTGTTTTAAGCTTGAATTTATTCTTATTATTTTTTATTATTAATTAAAAGATAAAACAAAGGTGATGGGATTCAAACCTCTAAACATAGATTCTAATATAATATCAAATAATTATCTCAATTCAAAAATTTAAGTTATTATATAAAATTTTAAATATAATTTATATTATTTTTTAATAAATAACACAGATAATTTTTTTTTTTAAAAAATTATACATCTAACTCACTAAAATATAATTTTCAAGTTTTATTAGGGGTGTATAACATTATTTAGAGTTGTTTGGGATTCTAATAGATATTTTTTTCATAGTATTTTTTGCTTAAATTTTATTTTTATGTTAATATACTAAATCAATCTAAAAAAAATAAAAAAATTTAATTTGAAGAAAAAAAATATCATCTTTTTACATAATCACTTTTCAACTGAAAAAAAAAAAAAAAAAACGGTGCCTTTAATCTTTTCTTTCAGATTCAGCATCTGGGTAAAGATTAAAGAATAGTCTCATACAGGAAATAGAGTGTACTAAAATATTAATCTTAAAAGACTACACCTCACATGGCCATTTTAAAGTGAGTCTTGTGGTCTAAAATAAGACCCAACATGAAAAAACAGCGAATTATTGAGGTAGCTTGTGCTCTCCGCTCGCTGGGAGCCACTCTAAGCTTTATAGATAATTAGTGTTGAGCTGACATGCGCATTCTTGGGTTCCTTAAATTCATGATTTCGGAGGCTATTCTATTATATTCACAAGTCACCGGACTTGTAATAACTTTGCAAGAGAAATTAGAAAAAACTTGTGCAAGTTGAGAGATGGGAATCTGCATATCCTCTGCATCTTCTGAGATACACCAGGCAGATGATGGCCTTGAAAATGTCATGCATGTCCAAGAAGATATTGGTTCTCATGGAGCTGAGAAGCGTGGTTCTCTTTACTCCAAAGAAGGAAGCAAGGGAGTAAACCAAGATGCTGCTGTTGTTCACCAGGTTGGTTCATGCTACTTATTCTTCACTAGATTTCACCCTTTGTTGTTTGAAGTCTTGTTGCTGATTGGAACTTGTTCTTCTTACGAAGGGCTATGGAATGGAACATGGAGCTTTCTGTGGAGTTTTTGATGGGCATGGAAAGAATGGTCACATAGTGAGCAGGACTGTGAGAAACAGGTTGCCATCACTCTTGCTAAATCAGAAGAACGCTCTGGAAAAGATAAAGACCGTTAGAGATCACAGCAATGAGAAAGCAGATGGTGTTTTAGCACCGTTACCAAGTGAAAGTTTTCATAAATGGAAAGAGGCATGTATTTGTGCCTTCAAGGTGATGGACAAGGAGATCAAGCTTCAAGAAGGTCTAGACTGCTCTTGCAGTGGAACCACTGCAGTAGTTGTCGTGAGACAGGTGAGAAAGCAAGCTATTTTGAGCATACAAATCCAAATCCTCTTGAATCAATCTTTTCCTTTTCATATGTAAAGGAAAGGATGTTTATTTATCTGTTTCTCATTGTTTTGTTGGTTATTTGGAAAATGAAAACAGGGTGAAGATCTTATTATAGCTAACCTTGGAGACTCGAGGGCTGTGATGGGCAGAACCAATGATCAGAAAGGAATCCTGCCTGTTCAATTAACTACAGATTTGAAGCCTGGAGTACCAAGTATGACATCCTTCCTTCTCAATTAAAAGGCAGAGTTGCAACAGCTCTTAATGGTAATATGGAAATTTATCCCCGCACTCATTTTTTAAAACCGGGTCATCTTATAATTCAGGTGAAGCAAGAAGAATAAGGCAATGTAATGGCAGAGTACTTGCACTAAAGGAAGAGCCACACGTCCATCGAGTCTGGCTACCTCATGAAGATTCTCCGGGCTTAGCCATGTCTCGAGCTTTTGGAGACTTTCTGCTCAAAAACCATGGAATAATTGCATTACCAGACATCTCTTATCACCGAGTAACTCCCAAGGATCAGTTCGTTGTCCTTGCATCAGACGGGGTAAGCAGCTGCCTCGACACATCGATGAGTAGAATCCAATTTTTATTGCAAAGGTGAAGTAATTAGTTGCTGGTTTGTGTTACTTAGGTGTGGGATGTGCTTAGCAACAAGGAAGTGGTCTCCATCGTTTCGGCAGCAGATAGTGAACAAGCAGCAGCAAAGGCTGTGGTGGAGGCTGCTACAGCTGCGTGGAAAAGGAAGTTTACTTCTTCGAAAGTAGATGATTGCACGGTGGTTTGCCTCTTCCTACAAACGAGAAAATAGCAGTCTGATTTCATCTTTTAGCCTGTCTTGTAATAGTTGAGCACAGCCTCTTTTCTTTTTGGTGCAGCTTATGTTCATAATGTTGTGATACTGTCAGCTATTTTCAGATTTCTCATGAGACACGTACAAGTCCCCAATGATAGAGAGTCCCATTTAGTGTACAGGTGAGCACGGGAATTGTTGAAAATGCCTAGAGATTTTATAATAATCAACAAAACAACAGTTTAACACTATTGAGAACCGAAAGTGTTAAAAGTATCAAACGATTGCAGGCTCGAAATAAGCCCCGAAGAAATCGAAAATCACATGCCTTTATTTATCAATCTCATCCCGGTGCTTTTTTTTGTGGACCAGAATGTCTCCGTCCATACAGTCATACGAGGTCTTGCGTAAAAATGGGTTCAACGCCCGTACGTTCTGCTTTTCTGGGTCACAAGAGTGTTAATGTAAATCAGCAGTACCTACTTCATCCGAGGAATCCTCATTTATATTTTAGAGTTTAGAGGGCACCTTTAATATGAACAATGAAAGAAAAAGGCAATGCATCCATCGCAGTAAGATTAAACTTTTTTTTTTTTTTTTAAATGTAGGAAGAAGTGAGGACAATCTATGTTCAAGAAGTACACAGTTGCACGTTAAAAATGGACTGCCTGCTGAAACTCTCCTTTCAAAAACTGGAAAAGGATCCTGTCAAGTCTTAAGGGTATTTCTGTAATCCCCACATAGCCGAGTGCAAAACTGCCGCCAAGCCCAACATTCATGTGCTTCAGAAATCATGCTTCATCATTTTTCAAATCATCTCCAAGCAAGTCGTCATATGAAACGGGTACTCTTATCCTCTCATGCACAGATTTGCGCTTCTCATCAGCACTGGACTGTTCATGCTGATATTGAGGTGCTAGCTCTTTTTGAGAAGTATCTGGTACGCTGACTGGTGTCTCATCAATGAATCCAGAGGCAGTTATTTGAGAGGAACACTCATTGTTTTGCTCCGGTGCTCGCCGAATAGTTTGTTGCCTAAATTGCTTCTGCAAAGGGGGGTCCAGATAATACAGATTGTTAGTATTCAAAACAAAGACATAATGCAACACAAGTAGAGGTATAGTGAGATACAAAGATGGCAACAGATACAGTGATTAATGATTTAACTTATACATGGTTGTGTTAAAACAAAGACATAACACGACACAAGTAGAGGTATGGTGTAATACAAAGATCAGCAACATGCATCGAAGCAACCACAGATACAGTGATGAAAGATTAAACTTATACATGGTTGTGTTTTCACCGACAAACAGGCATAAACCCAAAAGTTGCCTCCTTGTTGGGACGAAACAATAGTTCATTAATCAAATGCATTTACGGGAATACAATGGTTACCCACCTCAAATTCCTTTGCTTTTTTCATAATCTCTTTGTAGGCCATTGGTTCTCTTGTTTTCATGATATTCCATAATATCCCACCACCTGTTCGAAAGCGTCTGCCATCAACCGTCATCTGCCCTCCACAGGACTGAATTGCATACACCTGAAACTTCCATTTTAGAATGCATGTCCAGGAAGAAAAATCTAAATGGAACACACAGAAACATAGCAAACACTTGCAAAAAGGAATGGGAAGAGAGAGGAAAAGGCAGTAGTTAATATAAAACCATGCTTTCAAGAGGCAAAATATAAAAGATGGCACAATGCATTAAGAATGCAAAGCAAGAAATTAGCAGCAAAGAAAATTAACCATGAAAATAAGAAAATTATTCAAGGAATTAATATTAGCCAACAACCAAAAAGCTGGACAGCAGCATAGAAAATACCTTAAACAACCATCATTTACTAATGAGAGCAACGACGCCATCAGTTATAGCCACAAAGTTGTAAAAAACTACTCAAAGAACAACGATTTAAGAACTTACTATGCATGTCTATATGATACACTTCACATAAAAAGCACATGGAACTCAGTTTAAAGAGCAAGAAAAAGGCACTGTCAAGAGTGGGGGAAACATCGTTCTAATTTTTCACATAACATTGGGGAGGTTTAAATATTGTTGACAATCTCAAAACGCAGACCAAGTCAATAAAAAAAAAAAAAAAATTATATCAACCTACATAAAGAGAAAATGATCATGAAGTGGTTCAGCCAAGTTATATCTCATCTCAGAGCACACAATTTGAAACAGCAAATGGCTTTGACAACGAAAATCTGCAAGGGTAGGGAAACAATATTCAATGTCAGATTTTACGGAAGGCTTTAAATAGAATGGATGAGCATTGATGGCTCAGGGCCAATCCAGAATCATGTAAACTCAAATTCTCACCTTTCCTGTCAAGCAGCAAGTACAACTTGCTTGCCCATTACCAAAATGAATGGTGGTTTGTTTCAAGATAATAACCCTATTTGAAAAAAATAAAATAAAATGGAAGCAGATCCAAGCAGTAGGTTGCATCATCATCAGAAAGCACAATTGTGATGTCTAGACTCATCATGAGAAATAGCCAGTCCACATACAGAGAGACTTCCTAATCAAAGACTGCGGGTCAGGTAAAAAAAAATTGATTCACCAAGCACAAGGAGGGCAGCTCAACGGTAAAATATGAAATACAACATCAGTCATCATGATACATAAACTTCAAAGACATTTGGCTATTGGGTATCTCAAAACATAACAGAAACACAGAGCAGCACACAAGGGAATGGCATCTACTCCACGATTCTGAGAAGAAAGCATCATCAGGAAAGCACAGATTGCACAGCTTAATTTCATTCGCACAGGACATCATTCTTACTGATCAAACAATAAACAAATAATCTTTTTAGGTGACTAAAGGAGCATCACCTCTTTCACGAGATCACTTAATGCAGAAACCCCCAAACAACCTACAGCAGTATATACCATGTAGGATTTCTTCTCTTTCAAACGTCTACATGTATCTAACACAAACCTACAAAAGAAAACAACATTAGACCCAAAATCACATAATATAAATCAAATTAGTAACACATTATAATTAATTCACCATTATTTTTTAAGACAACAGAACCAAACTAAAATTCCTTCATCTAACATCAGACCAAAACAGGTTATAAAATCAATGTGATGAAAGAATTTACTTGTTCACGTCAGTAAAACTAGACCCAGGACCACCTCCTCCCCTCTTCTTGTTCTTCCTCTTTTTTTTATTACCGCCGCGCCGCCGCCTCTGGTTATTACTTTGAGACTCTGCATTTCCAACATTCTCAGTAGCACCATCGTGACTGCCATTGTTCAATCCTAAATCAGTATGTGAATTGTCGTCCGCCACAAACTCTCCTTCTTCCACATCAACCATATCAACATCTTCTAAGTTGTCATCGTCATCGTCATCATCAAGAATTGCTTCCAATATATTCTCTCCTTCCTCCATCTAAGAAATTTTTTTAAAAAATCAGAATTTCTAAGAGTTTGGCATTAAATTAAATACTTAAACCCTAAACAAAAACTAGAATAATTATCAGATAAATAAATGGAGATTAGAGAGGCAAGGAGATATTAAAAAAAGAAAAAAAAGCCAACCTTTCGTATCATTTAAGCAGGTAACGGAGATGTCGTATCGCGGTTTGAGCTTAGGAATGCTGCTGCGTTTTGTGGGGTTCCAGGGTTTTTAGAGTGAAGAACTGTCACGTTACAAGTCGGCTTGTCTGGCTGGAAGGGGATTTATAAGCAATGGCTATTTCAGACTTTTCGAGATTTTGTGGGTTGGGTTTTATTTGGCCCAGAAATAGACCGGCCCGTTATACAACATTATATGGGCTGAGAACTTCTGTAATGGGCCTTCCGTCGTTACCTTGCCTAGATGCTTAGAGCCTGGATCAGTGAGTGGCAAAGGCAAAAATTTCCACATGCTTTCCTCAGTAACTAAAACGACGACATTTCGGGAGAAAAAAAAAAGACACGGGCTCTATGATGTGGCTTTGCTTACACGGGAGGCGAAAGCTCGTACAACCGCCCGACATGGCAAACTTGTGATCAAATGAAAATCATGGCAGGCTGGCAGCTACTTTTTAGTGGTCGTGAAAGACAGAGAGATCAATCAAGTAGGCTCTCTTAGGCTGATTTTTTATTGGGTTTTATCTTTTGACGAGGAGGCACGCCGGTAAATTGTGGGTGTGTGAAAAAGCTGTTCGCTGCACACTGGATGAATACAAATTTTAGGGCTGCTTATTGTCCGAATCCTTGACGGGCATCTCCTTCAAGTGTCCGTATTTCAGGTTGCTTCCTTCCCACTGGGCTAGAGGAGTTTTTTTCCCAAGTTGTTTGGCACGAAGGTTGAAATTAAATGTATGTACAAACTTATCACCGTACTGTGTTTTGAGGGATGGGGACAGAAGAAAAGAAAAACATGATGTTGGTCCAAGAGCATTTTAAAAAAAAAAAAAATTCTTTCCTTCAGATATATATTTTTTTATTTTCAAATTATTTTAAGTACTAATATAAACAATAAAATTTAAAAAATAATATTTTAATGTAATTCTGAATAAAAATACTTTTAAAAAAATTATTAAATTGAACAAGCTATAAGTTTCAGACTGGTTAAGCTCGTTAACATGCTTTTTTATGTGTTAAAAAAGTTGGTTCAGGAACTTAAACAAACTGTGCCTTAAATCTCCTTAGTTTTTTCAAGAGATATTGTTTTAGTTTGGAACTCACGCAATCGTAGTTGATTTTATAATGGAAAATCATTTATTAAAAAAAAGAAGGTGACGTCTAAGATTTATAAATTGTCCAGCTTCAATTGCTAATCAATTTGAAATATTAATTTTTTATACTGGTATCATAAAAAAAATAAAAAAAAACAAGGAAATGATATCCCATCCTCGATGAATCGGAATCTTGAAATCCATTCAATTGTCTCTCCTCTTAAAAGTTGAGATTCTTGGGGACTCAAGAAGCAACTGGATTCATTCATTTTCAACAGACGCTGGTCCACCGCCCACAACTTGGATCCCGACTACAATGATTTACGAGACATCAGCCGTGACGAAAGAAGCAAGAAAAAGTTCGGGACACTCCCTCTCCTTGTTTTACGTAAATAAACAAATGATATCTTCGAACACGCAACTTTGAAAATCACAATTATATCATCTACTCCGAGAGATGACACGACAACTGCTACCTGGCACCGAAAGCAATATCAAACTCGGAGCATAAAAAAGAAAAAAATAGTAAGTTCCTGCTGAGATGAGGAAAATGATGCCGAAAAGAACTGAATTAAAATAATCACACTGCTTCTCTGTGGCACTTCCTTCAAGTAATCCACACTTCCACCGAAGGATTTGGCCAGGAGAGAAGAGGAGGCTCGAGAGATATGCAGAAGCATTAGCTTCGGGCATGAACCCTAAACAGAAGGCCTAAAATAACGTTAATCAGCTTCCTCGACACAAAGCATCGCTGTCCGAGAGGATGAGCATTAAAAAGCCAGGGAAGCAGACGACAGGAGCAGCGAGGATGGAAAAGGAGATTGGATAGTGTGAGGAAGGCGTTCCTTCTTGCATCAAAATCACTTGCATCTGTAATATTCAGTTTTGTCTGCTTGCTAGTTAATGATACTAATAGATTCCATGCCAGCCTCCATCACTGCCAAGGAGCAGACAGTTGGGGTCCCCAAGCGCGCAGACCATGTCGTCAATCAACTAATTCGGTTGAGAGATATTTCCATCTACAGTTGCTTGAAAGGTAGCTAGAAATTAGCCCTTTAAGCTCTCTAATTGGTTCATTGATTAACACCCTTCCTGACTCTCTGTGCCACCTATTTTTTATTAAAATATTATCATTTTATTTTAAAAAATAAAAATTATTGGTGCCCCGTCACTAAAAACTCAGCTTGATAAAGTAAATTTTACTGTGTTAATATTCTATCTAATCCAGCTAAAACCCAACACGAAGAGTTGAGTCAATTGGCCAATCATTAACAAACATAGCAACGATTTTGCTTAATTTTCCCAGAGGGCCTGTTTAAGTCAAGAATCACTTGCGTAATGATTCAAAATTCTATTTAATTTTTTTTAAGAATAAGTAAAGTATATTTTTCAATTATATTTTATAAAATAAAAATTACTTCACTTAATAAAAGATTGAAAATTGTATAAAAACTTACTTGACAACAACCATACATTAAAAAAATAAAAATGATATATTTCTTTAATATTTTTAAAATATATATATAGTTTTTTTTCAGGCCATTTAATATAAGCGGGCTGAGGTTTGTTTTCCAGTAAAGCTTTCTACGGGGATAAGAAGGATTTATGGACTCTGATGACGAAACAGCCTCGAGGAGAATCAGAACTAGATCCATTTGGACAGCACCATATTATCAGAATATATATATATAAATAAAAAATTAGCAATCTCATCTTATTCATTTATATTGTTGATCTACATAAATTAAACTGAAAAAGGGAAAAACAATATAAATTAGCAATCATCCAGAAATTCAACAGACAAGACCTAACAACCAGTCAAAATACAAATCTCCTTTTCCTTCTCGGACACGGCCACGACAAGCACCGCCGGCATCGTGATTTTTCTTCCCATTGCTCTCTTAGGTGTTGCTGTCGGAAACGTTCTGCGGATGCCATCGGAGGTTTCTAGGTTTTTCCGTCCTGGGGAAGCCAGTGATGATTATAGAGATGATGATTCTACTGGGATTGGATGCGCCGTCCTGGTTGCTGGATCCAATGGAAACAGGAATTACAGGCACCAGGTGATAATTGATCTATAATTTTATTTTTTATTTCACATCATCTACAAATTTTTAGTATCTGTTTGTTTTTTTGTTTTTATTGGTAAAATTAAACAAATGAATCGGAAAGGAATATCTAGTCTCCAGTAGGACCAGTACATTTATGCTTCTGATTTTGATTAATAACTACCATTTACTTGTTTTAATAAAAAAAAAATACTTTACTTATTTGATAATTAAGGCACTCGAATCTTCTATAAAAGAACGCCCACAACATTTTTAGCAGCATGCGAATAGAAATGTGCTGTAATTATGATCATTTTGGGGGGGAAATTATTACACAGTTACCTTTTTTAAAATGTAATTCTAAATAAAAGTGCATAACACGCACGCACTAGAAAAAAGAAAAGAAAAGGTGCAACAGCATTTCCTATTTCATGGCAGAATAATCTTAAATAGCAAGCAAGGGTATCTTGTTTCAAGTAGTTTTCTCCTTTCATGCACAGCGGTCAATCCTGGATGACGTTCTGTGAAATCTAGGATTCCGTGTTTTTAAGTTAAATTAGACAAGATATTTATATAATAAAACTTGATTAATCCTACTAGATTGGATTTATTTGGCCTAATTTAGTGGAATCAACACTAAGAAAAGTGATTTAGTTTTAAGAATAATAGAAAAATTAATTCAATGATTCAAGCCCTTATTTGAGTTGGTCCAACAACTATGATTTTTGTTGTATTTGTTTAATATTTCTCCTTGAAAAATGTAATATGTTCAAAAAATTATTAAATTTTATTAAGTTTGAAAAGAAATAAACTTTAATTTTTTTAGATTAAAATTCAATTATATTAGCATTGAATTGAAGTGGTTAAGTATTAGCAAGTCAAAATAATTTTAAAATAAAGTGATTTTAAAAAAGAATTAATTTTAATTTGTTTTTAATTAATATTTTTTTGGTATTTTAAAATTATTTTGATGTATTGATATTAAAAATATTTTTTTAAAAAATAAAAATATATTATTTTAATATATATATATATATAAATAAAATATATTTTAAAAAATAACTATAACCACACTCAGATAACCATTACTCAGTCTTGCCTTGCGCAATGACACTACGTTGTCCTAAACATGTCACCGGATTCTGGTGCTCCCAGGGAGGGTATGAATCAAGGAAATACTTTCAGTAGCTAAGTTACTAGATTGAGTCATGCCGTGGGTTTTTCAATAAATGATATATTTAGATATTAAAGTATTTAAAGTATTGGTTAGATATTCAAGAAGTTATTTTTTATTTCTTAATTTCATGGATTCAAAACTCAATATTAGAATTAAAAATAAATTACTGAGTTTTTCGTATGAAATATCTTTAATATTATTATAAAAAAAATTAATCTTGATTAACATAAAAATCAATCCGAAAATATCATTTGGCTAAATAGAAACCAACGAAATCAAATTATTAGATAGTAGTTATTCATCCATGAATATGTTTTAGCCTAATAAAACCTCATTTGATAATGCACGATCCAATTATGTTTTTATTTTTTTTATATTTTTTAGTTTTTAAATATATCTAAATACATGCATCAAACAATTAGAAACAAACTATTATAAACTAGCACCTCCTCTCCACAGCCATAAAATTCCCAACAACACAAACAATATGAAAGTGTTTTTAATACTGTGATAATTTTTACTATTAATGTTAAAAGCAGTGATTAATTTTTTTTTATAAGTTATAGTTTTTAATTAAAATCTTCTTAAAATGATTCATGTAAATATATAACGTGTGTTAATTAATCAAATATGATCATACTCTTGAAGGCAAAACGCACCCAACCTCTTCCCTCCACTTCTATTTTGGAGCAAAGTTACAACATTAACTTTTTTATTGATGTAAAGGCTAAAGCGAGAGGCGCATCGCACCTTCCAATGAGAGGACTTTGCTTTACCGACATTGGCCCCACAAGTTTTCCACTCACCCAAGCAACTAACTCCTTTCTAAATACCATCACCTACCATTCATATCTTACTTTCATCACCTACCATTCATCACAGGACCTTCCATCACAAGCATGGATTTTGCCAGCCGCGGTCTGTTTCTGTGTTTGAAAATACATTTGGATATATTTTAATAATATATTTAGGTTAAAAAATATTAAATGAGTTTTCTAGCCGTGGTTTTAATGATTTCAAATTTTTTTACGTGCTGGATTCAAAAACATATAAAAAAGTATTCTTATATATTTTAAAACAACATGTTACATCACGATATTAAATATATAATAAATATAAAAGTGATAGAAAAATATTTAATTAAAATAACAAATACATGAAATAATTTTATTTTTAAAATAGTTAGTTTTTGTCACTAGTTATATTATATCTCTTGTCTCCAATAATTTCATATCTGGTATCTCAAAACAGTGACAAAATCAAACTAATTGTCAGTCTCTGCAGCCTCTGATCAAAACCTCACAAAAAGATTAGCTACACGCTATAATTCCCTAAGCAGGATACATCTGTAATTCTGTCGACCGCCCTGTCCTCTACTATACCCCTATAATGAGATTCCTCGTTTATAGGAACAAATTAAATCCTGGCCGTTAGATTCACAAGGACCACCCCAATATGAAGAATCTAATCCACTTGAATTACCAATTTACCCACTATCTAATAATATAAATTCATGACCTCGCCCATGATGCTTCGACACCAACCTTTCAAGCCCCTCCCTTTTTTATCTAACCGGAAAACCGATTATGACGCGACTCATTGCCGGCGTTGTTTTTCTTCTCATTGCTTTCTGTGGTATTGCCGTCGGTGTCCGAGACATCGTTGGTGACGTTCTCCGGTTGCCATCGGAGGCTTCTAGGTTTTTTCGTCCCGGTAAATTTAATGACGATAACAGTGATGATGATTCTTCCGGAACTAGATGGGCCATCTTGCTTGCCGGATCTAACGGTTACTGGAATTACCGGCATCAGGTCTTAATCACTATAATTTTTTACTGAACAGCTACTTGTAATTAAGCGGTTTGATCAATTAGATTTTTTTTCCTATTATTTTTACAGGCAGATGTTTGTCATGCATATCAACTGCTGAGAAAAGGTGGATTGAAGGAAGAAAATATAATAGTTTTCATGTACGATGACATCGCTGATAGCCCAGAGAACCCAAGGCCTGGAGTCATCATCAACAATCCCCAAGGAGAGGATGTTTATGAAGGAGTTCCGAAGGTAAGGGTTTTTTTTTTCCATTTAGATGTAAATTTTGTGGTTTCAGCACTCATGGGTTGATTTTGATTTTGTTGTGTCAGGACTATACTGGTCAAGATGTCACCGTTGGAAACTTTTTTGCGGCTATCCTTGGAAACAAGACAGCTCTTACCGGGGGCAGTGGAAAAGTTGTTGATAGTGGGCCTAATGACCATATTTTCATTTATTATACTGATCATGGAGGTCCCGGGGTGCTAGGTTAGTTTCATTTTCTATATACTGGTGATCACGGTCTATTTCTTATGTGTCTGAGAATGCTGTTGTAAAGTGATTTTAAAAAATTTTGAAAATATTTATTTTTAAATTGGTATTAAAAATAATTTTTTAAAAATAAAATAATTTTATTTTAATATATATTGAAATAAAAAGGATTTTGATTGCCACATTTCTAAACACTTTCTTATTTTGATCGGGAATTTTTAGGATTTTCTTAATTGGTTTTTATCTAATTATTGCGTGCTTATGCACGTGACAGGCTCCGATACAATAACAAAATTTTCTCTGCCTTATTTTATGTTCAAGAAACTGAAGCTCTTAGTTCCAGTCCCAGATTCTAAAATGAAAGTATAACTTGTGATCGATGAAATACTATTGTGGAAACTGTTCCAAAAATGTTATTGTCACTGTATTTTATCATCGCAAGTTTGTATTTATTGAAATACATGTCGTTTATATGAATTCTTAAGGTCTTATATTAAATAAACTGCTTGACGTTCATGTGTGGATGGATTTTTATCAGGGATGCCTACCAATCCTTACCTTTATGCCGATGATTTGATTGATGTCTTAAAAAAGAAGCATGCATCTGGAACCTATAAAAGCTTGGTAATTACGAGATGAACTTCAACTTGCAGCACTATGAGTTAGTTTAGTTAACTTCAAAAAGTAAAAAATAAAATTGATGGGCTATATCTTTTAAACTGTAGGTGTTTTATCTTGAAGCCTGTGAATCCGGAAGCATCTTTGAGGGTCTTCTTCCTCAAGGTTTAAATATCTATGCAACCACAGCATCAAATGCAGAAGAGAGCAGTTGGGGAACCTACTGTCCTGGAGAGTATCCTAGCCCTCCCCCAGAATACGAAACTTGTTTGGGCGACTTGTACAGTGTTGCTTGGATGGAGGATAGGTATGAACGGTGTTAATTTTGAATTTTATTTCTGTTTAGATGTGATGAAGTATTGAATTGTCACAAGCATCATCCAGTTTTTCCCACTCATCTAGTATAAAAGAATAGTTATACCTAGTAAACAAGGGAATCTATCAGGCTTGGAAGGATTTACTTCCTGTCAAGGCAGAAATGTGGCGTAGGCTCCTGGATAGATTCTCTTCACCTAGTAATAATTGTTCATATTTTCTGCTGGGCTGAAAAAATGTTTTCGAAAGTTCATGGAAACATTCAAATGTTGTTTCATTGTCCCAAGACAGATATTCTGTATGCAAAAAATTAATAATCTGATCTTGTGAACAGTGACATACACAATTTACGGACAGAAACTCTGCACCAGCAATATGAACTGGTAAATGTTTGCAGGCCATTCTTTTTATTTTGTACTTTTGAATATATACTAAGAAAGGAACAAACATGGCATCATATCTGCCTGCATAATCATATGATTTCGTTATGGTGCTTGTGCAGGTAAAAAGGAGGACTTCCGATGAAAATTCTGCCTACGGTTCCCATGTCATGCAATATGGTGATGTTGGACTTAGCAAGGAAGACCTCTTCCAGTATATGGGTACAAACCCTGCAAATGATAACTTCACTTTCTTGGAGGATAACTCCTTGAGGCCACATTCTAAAGCTGTTAATCAGCGTGATGCTGATCTCGTCCACTTCTGGGCCAAGGTTTGTCTTATCCCCTTTGTTCCATTTCGAATTAAAAGACTGCCTTTTGGGCATAATGTTTTAGCACAACTAGCTTTTTATCTTTTTTTAATGTTTTCATGTGTTTGGAAGTCATGCTCTCTATGGATTGGGCTGCTGTAATAAGAATGAGAGCTATGATAATTTTGTTAAAAGATTAGGAGGGTTAGCCCAACAAGTAAAGGAAGTTGTATGGTAGTAGTATGTTGTGCATAAGTTGTGACAGTGAGCAGCTGTGTGTCATAACTGCTTTTTATATATATGAATAACTGGATGCCACAGTGAGATGTATAAAACTGCTTTAGTTCCATCTCACTCTATTTGTCGTCTGTTCTTTATGCAGTACCGCAAGGCCCCAGAAGGCTCTTCTAGGAAGGTTGAAGCTCAAAAGCAGTTTGTTGAAGCAATGTCACATAGAATGCATATTGACCACAGCATAAAACTTATTGGGAAGCTCCTCTTTGGAATTGAAAAGGCCTCGGAGGTATTGAACTCCGTACGTCCTGCTGGGCAACCTCTTGTGGATGACTGGGTCTGCCTTAAGACACTGGTAAAATTTTACAGTTCTCAGCCTCTGCTTTATCACCTCCTAACCTGTTTGTTCTCAAAGCTCTGCTGTTGACATATTGAAAGACTCATCTTCATTTTTAAGAATATTTTCTCTCTTGTTCTTCAATGCAGGTGAGGACCTTTGAAACACACTGTGGATCCATATCGCAGTATGGGATGAAACACATGCGATCTCTTGCAAACCTTTGCAATGCTGGAATTGTAAAGGAACAGATGGCCGAGGCATCAGCACAAGCTTGTGTAAGCATTCCTTCTGGTTCATGGAGCTCTCTTCACAAGGGGTTCAGCGCCTAATTGAAGCAGAATGTCCTATTTAAATCAAAGAAAATACTAGGATTGTGTTCTATTTTCCAAATGTGATCCACCTGTATACAAGTTGTTTCAGGGATGTATTTTAATGTTCACGCTCATGATTGCTTCTTTGTAAATATAAATTAGACGCACTTCTCTGCCAGAATATGATTTGTAATGAAGGCACCTATTCCTAATGTAAGATTTCCTGTAAAATCAGGCCTTTTCTTCTTAAGCAGTGTTTACACGAAGATGCATTGTAAAGCTTTCTGCTAAAGCAAAAGCAAGTTAAAGGGGGGGAGCAGGTTCTCCCGCTTGGGTATGCTAGATTCGAGCTTTTCCAATCAATACCATTATCATTGAGTTGCCACTCGCCATAAATATTTTGTTGCGTTGCCATTAAGTCTCCTAACGCTTTTGGCAACTTTCGGCACGTTTCAGATGACAGAGTAAATTACAAAGTACTAGTTCATGGTAGCAAGAGATCCATATCGCCATGCTATTGGACTCCCTTGTCAACAGAATCTAAACTTTACCTGGCAAGGTAGCCTCAGCCACTCGCTTACAGGCTATTTTTTAAAAAATATTTATATTTTAAAAGTATATTAAAATATATAGTTTTATTTTTTAAAATTACAATATAACATTTAAACTGCATTTTCAAACAATATTTCAATCATAAGTGTTTGGAAATGCGTTTAAATGCTATATTGTAATTTAACAAGTACATAAGAATAAATAAATAAATAAAGGTTTTTTAAGATCACAGGTTATTAATAAATTTAGGAAGTTGTATTTCCTTGACAGCAGAGGTTAGAATTCTTAGTTATAGATTTTTAAAATGTCAAAAATAATCTTCTATTAAGATTTTAAAAAACCCAAGAGATTTATTAGCTATCATTTTGTTTAAAAGGAAAAAGAAAGTGTATTATTATTTTTTCTACTTGACTAAAGAATCAACAGATAAGAGGAAAATTAAATAAATCTGATAGACAAATGTGGCTTGTCATAATTATATAGACATGTGAGATTAAAATAGAAAATTGTGTTCAATAAAACAAAATCAATTATCACATTTCCTGAATCATGCAATAGATGGGATCACTCCTTTTCTTGGCCCGATTCCCTACTAATTATGATCCAAATAAAATTAATACTAGGCTTTAATTTTTTATTTTACAAGTTGGTAAATGACTTGTTAGTGCACTCAACTTAAGAGCATGGATAATTTTTATAGAAGTAAATATTGGTGTGTGGTATATAAGTGTCAAATTTTAATTAAACAATACTATAAGTAACAAAAATATTTAGATGAGGATTTGTGGTTACATATATATTATTTTTTTGAGAGATAGATTGGTTCCATGCATGGCATTCAACTTTGCAGAGATATGGCTACTTACTTTTCGACAACTGCAAGATAGATTTTTCAGACAATTGTACCACATTGCATTTTAAGAACCAAAATAATAATAATAATAATAATTTGATGATATAACAAAATCTTATAGGGCACAGCATTCACACATGATAGAGGCATTGCCTGTATATCGGCAAGCATGCATCCCAATATCAAAGCTACAAGCATACAATCACTAGCAGTCAAATAACCCAATCCTTACCAACGGAAATAACAAGTCGTAACAAACACTTAGGGAGGATATTCTTCATTGAATCAACAAAATACTACTACTCTTCAAGCATTGAGCAATCTCAAGGAGCAGACTTCTTTCCACTTTCTAGCACCCTGGCTCCAGTATCGATTTTATCCGGCTAAGGTTCTCCATGGCTTAACCTGAAACGAGTCTTCAAGATGAATATGGCAAAAAGGAACTCCGTGGACAATCAAGCAAACTTTGACTGACAGAGTAGTGCAATAGAAACTCTAGCAGGTGTTTTCTAAGCAAATGAAGGTAGCAATAAAAATTAAAATACATCAGCAGTGGGATCAATCCCGGCAACATTTACTGTTTCCTGCGATGAAGTTTAAATCTCCACATCACAAATTTTCCATGCTTATTTGAAAGGGACGATCGCTGATAGCTATTGAGTTTTTTTGGTTACAGAGAACCACTGCCTTTCAGGTCTTGCAAATCTAAACCTAAATCTCACAAGTTGCAAGAACATATTAACACTATGAGCGGTGGCATGTTTTGCGTAAAATACATTTTTATTCTTCTTTCCATATCCAACATGCATAGCATAACATAAATTTTTTCAAGGTTTTCAGAACATTTAAGCAAAAATTCAGTTCAGTTTGTACACACAACCAAAGCTTTAACTCTGTAAGAGAAACTGACCAGTCATGTGCTGCCAAAAGATGACTAGTTTTTAATCTCTATATCTGGCTCGATCGTCATCACGCCTGTCATTTTCATACCGTTTCCTCTCACTAAAACGAGAATCGTCATATCTAGACCTCTTGGAGTGATCTATCTGCTTGTCCCTCTCATGACCTCTACTTCCTTGCTCTTCCTTGTCCCCTCTTCCGTGCCTTCTACTTCCACTTCCATATCGCTGATCTACCTCATTCTTTCCATGCCTTCTGTAGTCATCGTCCTCTTCTTCATCTCTCTGGTATCTTCTCCCTCTATGATCCTCCTCGTCCCTGGCATGTCTTTTCTCCCCTCCACGCTCTTTGTATTCTTGATCATTCCTACTTCCATGTCGTGGTTCATCTTCTTTACGTGTATCCCCAACATGTTCATCATCACGCCCTCTGGATCTAACCAATTTAGAAGAATCACCCCTCTGATCATCCTTACTTTGATATGCTCTACGATCAATGCCATGCCCTTCCTCTTTTCCAACTGTTCGATTTCTTGACTTTGATTCATGCTCCTCATCCTTAGTTGAATCATCAAGTTTCCTTTTGTTCCCCCCCGTTGCTTGAATATCAAGGTTGGTTTTGTCCATAGCTTCTCTACGAGATTGGTACAGTTCTCTAGGTCTATCACCACGGCCAAGATCAGCAGATCTAGAACCCTTCTCTTCTAGAAAGGATTCACGACCACTTCGACCACCTTTGTTATAACCACCATCCCCCCCTGCACTTCTGTTTTTATCAGCAGGAGTCTTTTTCACAGGTTTTCCATGTCTGTAATCACTACCACTGCTGCCAGAGTCACTGCTTCTCCTGCTATCCTCACTGACATCATCCAGAGAATCTAGCTTCTTGTCAATTATCCGCATGTGATCTCCACGTCCACTTTTTTCTAGGAGATTTTTCTTCATGGTTTTCCCATGCCCATCATCACTAGCACTGCTGTCAGAATCAGTGCTCTTGCTATCATCACTATCATCTTTCAGAGAACCTCGCATCTCCTCAACAATTGTCTTCCCTTTCCTTCCATAAACTGCATCAGAATCTTCTTCATCGCTATCATGCCTCCTCCTACTTCTAATTTTCTCTAATTTCTCATCACCACTAGCATCAGAATCACTATCATTCCTTTTGTGACTCCTACTTGTCAATTCCCTTCTATGCTTTCCTAATTTGTTGAGATTGGGTTCACTATCACCTTCACTGATTCTGCGACCATTCCCATGTCTACTGCCGTCACCATTCCAACGATCATTAAAACCAGAATTATCATCAGAGTCATGCCTCACACGAGATTTCTTGTGTTTCTCAACTTCCTGATGCAGATTAACCAGGCCAACATCATCCGCATCATCAGAAGCAGAATCATCACTATCACCAGATCTTCTGCTTTTCTTGAGTTTCTCAGAAATTCTGCTCTTCTTCTTGCCATGGTCGGAATCGGTCTCATCATCAGTAGCAGAATCATCACTTCCACTGTCATGTCTTCTGCTTTTCTTGTGCTTCGTCGATGTTCTCTTCTTCTTGCCATGGTCAGAATCACTTTCAGTTTCATGATCCCTTCCTCGTCTACCTTTACTATGCTTCTTGCGACTTCCTTTAGCATGCTTCCCACTGCTATCTGTATCAGAAGAATCAACCTGATGCCTTCTCTTCCTGCTTTCTTCCTTCCGGTGGTGCCTTGACTCTTCAAACTCATCTTCTTTCTTCTTATTTTTCAAGGCTTTAACACCCTTTTTATTTTCATCCTTCTCAACCTCAAGATCTTCAGCCACATGTTTCTTGCGGATGAACTCTCTATCCAAAAAGGCATGTTCACGTTTCTCACTCCACTTGCTTCCTTCACCTGGGTCATTCTTCCGACTATTTCTTAGTTCATCATCAGTCCCATCAATGCCTTGTTCATCTGGTTCAGACATTCGAATACCAAGAGCAGCCCTTAATGTTTCCATTTGTTTTTCCTTCCTAGCAGCAATTTGATGGGACTGCGTATCTGAAACCCTGATTAACACATTAAAGTCATTATCACATCACTAGGACACAAAGTAGATGTGCGCGTGCGTGTGTGGATTTGTCAAAACACCCAAAGAGTGGGCAGGCAAGCATTGTGTCCAATTTGTTAGGTTATGACAGCAATATTCCTCTATGTTTCTTTATGTAAATGATTTAAACATGGATAATTTTGTAACTTCAAAATTGTTTCCTTCAACATCTATCATCTATAGTCAATTTCAATTATTTATGTATCTATGAGTTCAGTAAAATTTAGCCAAATGTTAGAGGCCCAACAACATTTTTTGGCTTGTTGCAGCTGAATTCAAATGCTTTTTCGTCAATTTTAATTGATAAGAGCCAAAAGCTCAAAAACCAATTTCTATATCCTTCATGTACATGCTGCTAAATTAAAAGCCAAGTTAAAAAATCTAAACTAAGAATCTATATTTTCAGTGTTAAGCCCCATTCTAAGGATATTATGTAGATATTATGTATTCACATAGTTGCAGAGTTGGGTGCAAGATAGATTTGCAGCAAACCAAACTTCATGTGAGCCTTGGTTATAAACAACAAAACAAATATGGGCTATTCTTAATCAAACCAAATAGAAACCCAAATAAATCCAGTTCATCCACACTCACGGGGTTGAATTTGATACGGATATGAACGATAAATGAACAAGACTAAAGAAAGGTGAGATGGGACTGTAGGGGATTCTATAGCGCAAGTTATGAAGTTATCCTCACTTCATTATTTAAATAAAAGAGATATGGGGATATTTTTGTCCCAAAAAAACTGGACACAACACTAAACTGCCCAAAGAATGGGCAAGTCAGCAAATCCAACGAATATGAATGTGTGAGGGCGTGTGTGCATTCCATCAGAATTTGAAAAATTTTAACTACCAAGAACGGCCTTAAGCTGTCAATAAAATCAGTTCCAATAACCATAAACAGGCTATAGATGGGTTTAATGTGCTTATTCTCTTCATAAATTTGTTTTTGCCATTAACAGCATATGATACCGGCACACTTCCAATTAATTCCTCACAGCAAGATACAAATACCTTAAATTTTATAACATCAATAACATATAAAAAGCATATACAACACCAAAACAGTACCATAAACAGCATAATTTACTCAAACAGGTCCAAACTACGTATTAGCATCTAACCATACACAACACTTGTACAAGTAGAACAACTAGACCTCACAAATTCCCAGTTAAAACAAGACAGTGCCAAATGCAACATTAAAACTTAAACATAACTCAAACCTCTGACCATCAAGAAAAACACAATTCCTTAGTTTGTCTCCAAAACAATCCAAGCACCTAGACCCTAAAATGAACTTGCTTTTATACATGTTTATCAAGTCACCAGCACATCCACCCCACATAAAACCATCAAACTTACACACAGAGTCAATCTTATAATATAAATTATGCATAAAACACATTGACAAAAGAATGAATGGCATCATAAGCATAAAAAATATTGGAAATCGAAAATAAAACAAAACTAAGAAGTCCATAGATTCATTACTTTGTGTCAGAGGCATTAAGTCCCCCACTCTCTTCGGATGCAGCTTCCAAAGTCTTCCTAGCTTCCTGAAGCTTCTCTTCAATCTCAGCATCAGTATACCCTTGTTCAATCAGCTTGTCTTCAAGCACAACAAGCTTGAGCTGAATTTGCCGCTTGCGATCATGCTCAAGAATTTCCTTATTAGGTTTCTTGGTAATCCCGCCAGTCCCCTGATCTCCCTCGAAACCCTTAGTATCATGTGCTACCTTGCCGGTTTTCGGCCTCACGAAAAACTTGTTAGTTTGGATATAACCGTTTGTACCCGACCCCCTCGGGGTCTGTAACCCAATTCCGTTATACATCTGTCCAAATTCAGTAATTATATTAAAAATTAGTATCATTCGTGCAAAATCAGAAACCTAATTAACCAAACACGAAAAAAACTGACGAATCTAATCAAATTTGCAGTAAATTGAACAAAACTAAACCAAACCCTAAGTAGAGAGAGAGAGAGATTTGGTTGTTTCATTGCACAAAGAAAAAAGAAATTTAAAATTAGGGATTTAAAAGGAAGTCTTGCCTGGAGCAGTAATGAGATGGTCGCAGATGGGGTCTCTCCGTTTTCTGTGTTCCGGAGAAGATTGAGACAAGCGGGATATAGGTAGAGAAGAATTTGACGAAATACAATAAGGAACTGAAAAAATTTTCAGCACTTATAAGATGTAATCTTAAAGCTCGTGCACTGAACCAGTGCACCTCTGGTCTCTTCGGCTATTTGATCTCAGCCAGATGATGTTAGAGAGAGAGTCGAAGCAGAAGGAAGAGGGGTCTCTTATTAATTTAAGGGGATACGTCTGCCCTTGTTACAACGTGGTAATGGGCCTTTTTCTCAAGAAAAAAAAGTGGTAATGGGCCCAGTAGTATGGATAATTGACCTAGTCCAATAGCTACAAACCCAGTTTTTTTCCTATAACGATTGCGTGGAGTAAAATGGTAAAAAAGTCAAAGTAGGCTTAGGCTTACATCGTTAGAGAAGATGGTTATAATTATATTTTTAAAAATATTTTTTATTTTAAAATATATTAAAATAATATATTTTTTTATTTTTTAAATATTATTTTTGATATTACTATATTAAAATAATTTTAAAAATACTAAAAAAAATTTAATTTTAATTAAAAAAATTAATTTTTTTAAAAAAAATATTTTTAAAACATAAAAACAAACAAATTTATAATAACAGTAACTTGCCCGTAACCCGTGCATGGAGCATCCACATCCCTGCTAGCCCAGTCTAATCCTTAGATATAGGTAGTATTTGGGAACGCGTTGAAACCGTATTTTGGTTGTTAAAATTTAATGGGTGCTGATATTAAAAATGATTCAATTATTATTAAACTGTGAAACACATTCATAATAGTTACTAGGAGCAACGTTGTAAATTTTGTTCAATTCCGTTTAAAATGACTAGTATATATTATCTCGGTTTAAAAAATAGAATAACTCAGAATAAATTTTATCTCTTCTAGAATCACGACTTGACTTGTTCCAGAAATTCCATTCAATTCTCCCTATCGTATGAGTGCATGGAGACCGTGGAGTTTCAGATACAATAACCCACGCTCCACGAGTAGTAGCTGCGTGTGAATCCACTCACCAGCAGTGATGGTGCGGGCACATGCGCTAACAGTGATCCAATAACCTGTATGCCCACTTTTAAAATAATAATTTGTTTTGTATCGTATAGTAGTTAAGATAGCTTGGAAAAAAAAAAGATTATTGGCTCCATCCTCTGCTTTTGAGCCTGTTTCAAGGTCGTTGTTTCTATTTTAATGGGTGTTTTGTTTTTTTTAATTATAACAAAATATTTTAGTTTTGGAATTTTTTTTGTGGTATTTTGAGGTTGTATTGTTTATATATATATATATATATATATATATATATATATTATACAATACAAATATAATGTCAAACAAATATAATTTTAAATTTTAAAATATTTTTAATTAGTCAATATTAAATATATTTTTGATTTAAAATAATTCAACTTGAATAAAATATTAAAATATTATGAAATTAATACATATATTTTAAATATAAAGTTAAGTCAATATTATAAAGGTTAATGGATCTAAAATATCTTATTTTGCTTAAATTCCTACAAAGTATAAACTTATAAAAAAAAAAAAACAACATGAATATAAACCATATATAATAGTAATAAATATAATATTAAAAAATTAATATCATTATTAATAAAAATAGTAATAATAATTTTTAATATTGTTATTAAAAAAAATAATGAAAAAAGAGCTTTATGGTTTAATTAATTAAATTAAATCATGTTCAATTTAATTTAATAGCTTTTCAAGACCGAAATAGAACATGGAATGAAATCAAAATATTCCAAATGAAATTTAGCTCAAAAAATCTTTAGAATGAACTGAGATTTAAAATGAAACGAAAATTTTTTTTTTTATTTTGTTTTTTAAATTGATATAAAATATTTTTATATTTCGGAAATAAAACGAAATGAAATTAACACTGTTCTGGTTTGAATGGTTGTCTTTCGCTGTCCTCTATTCATTTTCTTCACTGAAGTGTGCATACGGGTTCGGTGGAATCTCTCTAATTCCCTTGCAGAACATGAAAATAAGAACTGCATATGCAATTTCCGGCATGTGCCCTGCTCTCACCGCTCACTTCATTAATTACTGGATTCTTAATTTTTAATTGATTTAAAAATTAATAAAAAAATACTCAATTATTTTAGAAATAATTTTTTTTCTACTGAGCTTGGCTAAAATGATTTTTTTTAGCTAAAAAATAAGTATCATGAATACGAATATGAATGCTGTTATGCATGCCTTCCAAGTGTTTTTAATTCGTTTCGTAATTGTTCCTGCATAGAAAAAATAAAAATAATTATTTAAAATAAAAATAATTTTCTTGCATAGAAAGATTTTAATTTTTTTTTTTCATTTTAAAAAGAGGCAGAAAAGGATGAAGATAAAAATATAACCAATTTATTATCCCACAACTAGCCCTCTAGAGAGAAGAGAGAGAGAGATGACAATTGGCATGTCTTCCCAATAATAATGAAAATTTAAGGATTGAATGATAAAAAAATATGATACGAATATTAATTTGAATTTTCAATTTTATTAAAAATCATAATGAGTTACTTTCTTATGATTATTACAAATCTTTTTTTAATAGAATTTTAATAAGTGAAAAGATTATCAATTTAAGCTTGTTATAAAAAACTAATGCTAATTATAAACTAATATAAAAAATAATAATATTTATTTATTCAACCATTTTAAATTTAATAATAATATACATCAATGATAAAATATATTTTTTATATCTTGTACTGTAATATTCCTCGTCAACAGAACATGATATGTGAATTTTTATTTTATATTGTATAACACTGTCAAGTATAACTCCGATTTCTGTTTTATTTCGTATCAATCCTTCTACTCAAGTATCAACTTACTTTATTTCTTCAATCCCGAAATAATAACCCGATATTATCGACAGAGCTCATTTTCTTCACTAAATTTAACCATGGTTAGCTGACATGTGTTAAATAAAATAACTCCGTAATCATCTTATATTATAATAATTTGACAAAAAAAAAAAACACATAACGCGCTTCAAGATTCCGTTGGACTAGTGAGAGAACCGTGAGCCCAAACGCAACACAGAAAGGGTTGTAACGTGGTAAGGAATGGACGGCCTTTGACGGTTAATATGGACCGTCGATTATGAATCAAGGACTATTTATACTCGGAATTGAAGGGTTGGATATAACGGAGAGCTGGTAAGGGTATAGAAGGCTGGGTTCGAAGGGGAGAGAAAGAGAGCATTCGTTTCGTTGTATTGAAGAAGACGAAGCTCTCTGTAGTATTGGTCGGCTCTTCTTCACAGTTTTCAGTGCCAAATTTCTTGCACTTTCTCTCTCTTTCTAGCTAAGCAAACATGGGATTTTGAATGGGATTGAAGAGAACTGGATAAATGTCGAGGATCTGTAACTTTTACGGAGACAGAAGAGTTTTAGGTGTGTAATTAAGAAAACGTAATCTGATTTTGTACAAGTGTTACGTGGTTGAACCTGAAAACTTAGTTAATAACTTGTTGGATTCTCTCTTCTACAGGTACATTTGCAGTGATTTGCAGGTGCTTTTCACAGGGAGTGAGTTCCACGCTGGATTCTGATTTACGAAACTAATTTTGAGTTTTGAAGACTGGGCTTCGTTTCATTGAGATTTATAGGGAGAAGGTATCAGAATATTACACCTTCGGAGTTCAAAACATAACTGGATTTCATTGGATGTTTTTCTGGCTAATTCCCTCAAGTAATCACGACTTTGTCTCGTTCTTTTTTGTTTTGCAGATACATTGTGAAAGATTTAAGCCGTTTCAGAGAGAATTTGGAGGACATCGTCACACGGTGTACTGTTAGAGGATACAATTTTAAATCAGATTTCTGGATACACAAAGATCGGAATCTTTTGAAATGTCTACATTCAGTTGAAAATCCGATAGAAGATTTGAATACTGCACAGACAGAGAACTAGAAAAAGCAAAGTGTTGTGAATCGGTGAATAATCATAAGAGACAATTCCTCAAAATCTGAATGATATTGAAAGGTACGAGAATCCAAGTCTTGATTATGCAGTTCAACTCTAGATTGCCAGTTTCGTAGCTGCAATTTACTAGGCCTCCCTGTTTTTTTCCGTTCAGCATCAATTGATTTCTCTGTTTTTGCTTGTGTAGTCTACAGTGTCCCAAGAACAACCAGTAGTTTCTCCGGTAATCAGCAGATTTCTTCAAGAAGTTTGAAGTTTTTAGGTAATGTGTCTTTCTCTTCACAGGCTCTCGATTGCTCTCCCTCCCTTCATGGTTTTCGTATCGAGGCCAACCTTTTTCTCTCCGAAGAATTCTTACTTCAACCTCACTTTCTGGTCGGTTTTTTATTTTTCAATTGTTCTTGATGCTTTCTTCCTTTCTTCTCTCTGATTTTGCGTGCAATCAAGAGAACTAGCTTTGCTTTCAATTTTTGTTCTCGCCATCATTTTCTCAGACAACGATCTCCGTTTGTGTTACCAAGAAAACTTCGGCTGAAACAAACTGCTACTCAATAACACCCACCTTCGCTTTTTGTCTTTTCTACTTTGAAGAGTTTCGACACTCGTAGGGGAGCTAATTGAATTTTCTTCATCTGAACTTTTGAGAAATTTCTTGTGTGCTCTGTTTCTCCACGCGGATAAAGTTTTTAAAACTTCACAGATGCATTTATAGATTGACTCCATCTCTTACATTTCCACTCATATCCACCTTAAGAGATGCCAATCTCACGGCCACTGTTCAACTGTGAACAATCTAAGCCGTAGTATTCACATCCTACGCCAATCTTTATCCCTTTTTTTTGCTTCAATTTCTTCTTTTCCTTTATTTTCTCGCAAGCCAGGGCCGGCTTCTTTTATTTGAGTTTTGTGCAAGCTGCAGGAAGCCACGTTAATAGCTTGATCTCCCTCTGTTTTTTTTTTTTTTTTTGGTGGGATGGGACAGGTGTACAAAAGTAAATGGAAAAGGATTCATTGAGGAGCAGCAATAATGGTAACACGAGCAACACCACCCATTGCAGTGCCCAGAGAACCAGCTTTGATCCCAATGGACAAACGACGTCGTCTGATTTTGTATTGCAGTGGGGGAACCGGAAGCGGCTCAGGTGTATGAAAGTCCAAGTCAAGGACGTCTCGACCGCTCTGGTTCATAAGACAACTGTTCGGGTGGACCGTCGGGTTGTTAGAGCTGATAACATAGACACCTCTGATCATCAGCCAAGAAGTACAAACAACAGCAGCAACAACAACGATAATCCCACCAATCACAGTAACGGATATTTTAATCTCCGCCAACGTCCGCCTACTCCTCCACCGCCGCCACCTCAGCGGAGTTTAAGGTACAGATCCATTCCTTTTACCATACAGCACGTGAATTTTAAATGAACTTTTTACTTGATGTGATGGCGGAAATTTTGAGCTTATGTGGTGTGGGGGTGTCGATTCTCTTGAGGTTGTCGGGATGTGGTGGTGGAATATGGATAGGGTTGTGGGCTGGGCCCACTATTCTTACTGGGTCGTGTTTGTCGTTTATTTTATCCAAGCGGCAAATTTACAGTTTTCGTTCCTGAATCATATCTTAGCATTTTTCACCTTCCCTTCAAGGCTCTACATGGTTTAGAAACTTTTTAGTTAGCATGGATCATAGAGTGACAGTCTTAGGAGATTTTATGCTTTTCAATAATTGATTAAGGAGGAGGGTTTTGGGTCCCACCGCTTGTGTGCACCCGATTTTGTCCATTCCCTCTCAAAAATATCCTTCAACTATTGTCTCAATTTTACACTTAAAACCAAAATTTTATATTAATTTTACTATCATACTTTTAAAAATTCTCAATTAATAACTTCAATCTATTTTAAAGATTCCTTATCTATATCTTCATCCAAATTATTTTTTAATATAAAAGATATTTCATTTCTCAGGGAACTTATTTTTTTATTAATTGATAAATCAATATAATTTAAGGATAAAATTGATAAAATAAATAATCTGGGTGTGAAATCGATACCACCTTAATAGTTTCACGGTATATTTGGGATCTTTCTATATTTTTATATTGAGAGCCTCAGGATTTAACTTCAACGAAAATCAGCCCATAAATTAGAGCACTACAGAATAATTTCAATAAATGTTTTTTTCTCCCTTGTCATGAATGATTGATGGTGTGGTTTTCACTGGAAGACTACTTTTCCTTGGGAAATTCGGGGCTTTCGTAGTTTTTGGAGGCATTATGGTGTGGACTGGAGTGGTTGAATGGAGTAGAGTATTCACAGACGTACATGCGCTGGCTGAGTGGTTCCAGCTGCGGCATTTTCTTAAAAGCACCATTGTCGTGGTCGGGTCTCTTGGCCTCAAGAGAACTCGACACCTTACCTTATTCTCTACATTGCTTTTGATGATCGATCATGTCCCTTCAGTTCTGTGACTTGCGAGCAGAAATAATCAGATGCGTTAACTGTAGGGATAAGGGTATGAGTCTGACATGCATTCTTTAGGTGGGGTGGACATGGCTGTTCTAGAAATGGATAGGAAGGCCACGCGTCGGGGATGCCCTTGACTTTGAACCTCCACCTGGCCTGACTGGTTCTGTGATGGCAAATACATGGGCCTCATAAAATATTTCATCTTCAACATGCAACTTGCTTACTTTAATGTAACAGGTGCTTAGAGGTTGGATCAAATTCTTGAAAAGATCAAACAATTTTGCTTGCTTGATTGAAATATTATATGAGGCTTATATTTGTCCACTTTCCGATTGGTCAGGTGGGCGCATGTGTATGGCTCGGGAGTAGAGCTCATGGTAAGTGCATGAAAGCGCCTTCTCTCTAGCCTTTCTTCCGAGTCAAAATTGGGTTCTCGAGTAAAATAGGCTGCTGCTCTTTGCTATTTTAATGATCTAGGACGGAGTCCTTAAGAGGGAAACTCCAAGAACTTGGTTGATGGTTTTTAAACAGAAAGGTAAGAATGTATGAATTGGTCATCACTTATTCTCTGATTTGGGTGATACAACTTCGTAGCATCGCCCCCCATCTAGGGTTGATCCTTCTGACTGCCAAAAAACCTTAGTGATAGCTATGGTGATTGTTGAAGAACTAGTTGCAATTTCTCTTAACAGAATTCGGGTGCATGAAAACATTAGAAATATGGCATGAATTTGTATGCTTTTAGCAAGGAATTCTTTGGTCCAAATGACTGTCGGAATTAACATATTATATAGTACAAAGACTGAATTAGGTTCGGCTTTTCCTATGGTAGTTTGGTCTGTGGCAGGCCTATCAAACTTGATCATAACCTCTCAAATTCTAATCCACAACGGCATGGGGCGAGTCGATAACATTGAAAAGACAAGCCCCACCCGAGTTCCCATAATTGAAAGGAAAAAAAACACCATCCACCGTTCGATTACACATAGGATTAGGAATCTGGTCCACTTTATCTTACAATTGAATACGTAATCTTAACCCCTAAAAAGGATCAAAAACAAAATCCAACGGCCACAAAAAACCAGCTAAAAAGACCAGCTGCTCACGTTGGTTGGAAACACGAATAGAAATAGAATCTCCATTCTTCTCTCTCTCTCAAACATCAACAAAGGCATATAAGAAAAATAAACAACACCTCCCACTAGCACACCCCTCCATTAAAGGCCTATATGGTCCACGAAAGAAGCAAAAAATCCCACAAACCCCATTTTCTACGCAAAACCCGTCGAGATTCTAGCCAGTCACACCCACCGATCTATGATCAATCGGAACTCCCCAAAGGGTATTCTTGTAATTTCATAATTACCCACTTCAAATCTTTTTTTTTTTTACTACTTTACATAAAAACACTTCAGATGTTTTACTTTTATTGTATTTCCTAGTCAGTCGTGTCGCATATGGTCTAATTTTGTTTGTTTGATGTTGTTTGTTCAATACTTGTGTTAATTTCAATAGGAACTCAGAGAATTCAAGTGTCATGAGAGGAGGCCAGAGTAACGGTGGTGGTTTGAGAAGGATTGCTTCACCGGACAAGGGTACGCACGATGAGAGAAGCAACAATAACCACCACCACCACCACAGCAGCAACAACCATGAGAACCATAACCACAATAACAAATCAGCGGCTTCTTCGGATAGCAAGAAAGGAGGAAGGTCATCTTCTGGGGGAAGTGGAGAACCACCGCCACCGCCACCGCCACCGCCACCAGTTTGGCCACCAAAGTTTGTTATTGCTTTAACTAATAAAGAGAAAGAGGAAGATTTCTTTGCCTTTAAAGGGTCTAAGTTGCCTCAAAGGCCCAAAAAGAGAGCCAAGTTCATTCAACGCAACCTCAATGTAAGACCCTTCTGCTTCCTTGTTTTTCTATTTCAAGTATTTATTCTAGCAGTCTATGTTTGATTATTTTCTTAATTGTTATTTTACAATCTTTTTTGAAGATTAGAAAAGGAAAACCCATAACTACTAGATGATCAGTGTATTGTCTCATTATCTATTTCACTTTCACTGTAGAACTTTCAAAAAGGATAGAATTGTAAAACACAAAAAAAGATTATATGCAGAGTAAGGTACAAGCATTTATATAACAAGGTACAAGTGTGATGGGTGGCGGTGGAAAAAAATAGAACACAAATTTTAAGGATACCGTCGGGAATTGCAAGTTTAGAGAGTTTACGGATTGTGGAGTAGAGTCTTTTTAAAATAGTTTTTTTTAATATATTAGTTTTTTTTAATTTTAACATTAAATCATTAAAAAATACGATTTTAATATTTTTTTAAATAAAAAATCTTTTTAAAAAACTCGAAAAAAAAACAGAATTAAAAGTTGTGTCAAAAGACCTTGTTTGGGGCAACACAACTGCACTATTGTTTTTTTTAATCTCTTACTTTAAATAAATTTTTTTAATATTTTTGTTTTATTTTTATATTCATTTAATATACTGAAATAAAAAATAAAATTTTAAAAATAAAAAATATTTTAATATATTTTTAAATAAAAAAATACTTTTAAAAACAATTATATCTCTTTAACAAACACAGCAAGATATGTTGATCTGCTTTTTGGTGTTTTTCCTTGCCTGTAAAAGCTAGGAAAGCGTGTAAAGTAACAGATGCACTTATTGTACGTGGCAATCAAGCCGTGGATGTCTACCTATTAACCAATAATAACCTCAGTTTGTTAGCACTTACCTTTTTCTTCTTCTCTGTGTGTTTCTTATTTACGTAAACTACTAGAAATTAGGGTTACGCACTGGTAATTACGAATGTTAAGTTTATGGTTAGATTTTAAGAATCATTTTCACAGGCCATTATTTTAGCAATTAATAGGTAGGTTCCCATACCTTTTTAATCCCGAATATGCCGGGCACTAGAAAGCCATTTGATCAGCTCACAATCTGAGTGGGGTTTGGCTGGCTGAATCATCTGGCACGTGCTAGGTGATCGAATTTTCAACTGAAGATAGATTTATTGATTATTTTTTCTTTTTGCTATTTACATGACGATGACGGGGAGAATATTAAATTGATTTGAGTATAATAATAATAATAATACGACTGATCACCCATTATTGCAATCAGCACGATTGTAACTGTGGACCGCCCACACTTTTAGACAGTTATGTTTTACCATAATTGTTCTTGTGATACTATAATTTATGCTTCGGTTATAAGCAACAACCCATGAAACTTTCCTTTGAAAAAAAAAAAAAAAAAAAAACCTAGGGAACTCCATGGGGGCATACAGCTAACAAGGGTGCGCATCTGGTGTTGAAGTTTGTTAAGGCCCCATTTTTTTTAATATATTATAGTTTTGAAATGATAATATTAAAAATTAAAAAAATATATTTTCAAGTACAAATTGCTTTTAAAAAAACATAACACTATGCTTATCAAGAAAATTTAGGCTTTGTGACAGAATTGTAGTAAAGCATTAGATTAAATTAGAGTAAATGTGTCGGGTGAGGATTTTAATGTACAACGCTATGCTTATCTCTGGAGTAGCCGACAAAAGTGACATGAACCTAACGGCTCCTTGTCAATGACTCAACTTTTGTTTGGCTCATATTTTAATCTATTTTCCATTGTTGATTATCTATGTTTTTCAGAGTTGTTTTGTGCGATATTTTGGGAATATTCTTTACTTTATAGGCAAATAGTCATTCCTTCATAGCTAAAACCTTTTTTTTTTTTTGTTTAAGTGGTGGCTATTGGTTAAATCGAGGGGGAGGGAATAGTCCAATTAGTGATGGTAACGGTTGTTTTTTAAATAACTTTTCGTACTGAAATACATGCCAGTGATATTTTTTTTTATTTTTTAAAAATTATTTTTGATATCAGCATATTAAAACGATTCATAACGTACAAATCATATTAAATTTTAATAAAATAAAAAATTTTAATTTTTTTGGAACGTGGTTTCAACCACGATCCCAAACGGTTCCTAGAAATAGTGCTGTTTTTTATTTATTTTTTTCTATGAACTGTATTGGGTTGTGTTTGAAATTTCAATTTTCTAGAGGGACCTCTGATTCTGGTTGTGCTACGCAGCTTGTGAGTCCTGGAGCATGGCTATGTGATTTGACACTAGAACGGTATGAAGTGAGAGAGAAGAAGATCACCAAGAAGGTAATCTGAACGATGATGAACCATAAGTATTTATTTTCACGTCAGCATGATTGTTGCTGTAATGCCGGGTCTATTATGAGCTTGACGAGTAGCATCTTTGTGTTTTCCATGTAGAGACCGAGAGGGTTGAAGGCCATGGGAAACATGGATTCTGACTCTGACTAGGAAAAAAACTCTGGACAAATCACAAATGTGCCTGGGAGGAAGATGGATGTTGATGACAAAACATCGTTGGAATTTGTTGGGTTTTTTTTTCTCGGAGGAGGTAAGAAAAATGCTGGCTCCCCCGTGCTGTATAAATCATGACCTTTCACCTCCTGCAAGAAAGCAAAGGATAAAATTTCAGTCGTATATGTTTTTTTCTTAAAAACAATTCCTTTCTATTCCCTGATCCTCTAACCTTCGATTTTTTTCAATTGACTTGGCTTATATCGTGAATCTGGTGGGTTATTTTAGGTCAATTGATGCATTTTTTTTTAAAATTAAAAAAAAAAAACTAGGTTTTTACACGAATTCAGGTGGAGTCCGAATCGGTCATCGAGTTGATCTATGCCATGGATCTTAAGCAAATGCGTGATGCTGGTCAACGTGGATTTTGCAGTGCATCAAGAAACATGTGTATCTAACCTTCGATTTTTTTCAATTGACTTGGCTTATATCGTGAATCTGGTGGGTTATTTTAGGTCAATTGATGCATTTTTTTTTAAATTAAAAAAAAAAAAACTAGGTTTTTACACGAATTCAGGTGGGGTCCGAATCGGTCATCGAGTTGATCTATGCCATGGATCTTAAGCAAATGCGTGATGCTGGTCAACATGGATTTTGCAGTCCTAGGGATATGTGTATCTTGTGAAAGCATCACGACTGTTTGTTCTTCCAGGATAATTGAAGATTAAATTTAAAATATAATAAATCAGGCATCCAGAATTAATCATCGATTAAAATGAGGATAAAATACACTGGTAAGAGGATGTAAGGGATAGTGTTAACGATTAAAAGTTTTTTATTTTAGAAATATATTATTATAATATTTTTATATTTTTAAAATTTTATTTTTAATATTCGAACGATTTAAAAAAATGAAAAATCAAATAATTTTAAAACAAATAAAATTTTTTTAAAAAATCTTTCCTCTACTCATTGCCCTCTTTTCGATCAAATTGTCATATTTTCTTTGGGGAAATACTTAAATTCTAAAACCTTTTTTTTAAGGAAAAAAAAGAGAGAGACAAGATCAGAACTTGATATTTTAATAAAACGTCTCAGAGTTAGCATGGATTGATTATCTAAAATAAGTACTCCATTTCCGTAAGTACATGTATAGTGGATGGAAAATGGTGTGAAATTGGGAGTGTATGCCAAGCAAGGATACGATACGATTAGAAACAACGCAATGAAATGCTTGCACCTAGTCACATACTCACGTGTGGATTTTATTTGATATCATTTTCCTTCCCTTAAAAATAGATGGGGCTGAGCAATATTTTTTAATACGTATATTTTGCCCTATGTTTTTTATGATTAGAATGATACTAAATTAATTTTGGATTATGCAAATTATATTTTTTATTGTTTTATTATTTATATTTCCAAAACTAAGGGGTTTTGATTTTCCTTAAACCTCAATGAGTGTTTGTTTTGTGTAATGGTGTTACAACCTATTTTTTAAATTATTTAAAGTCATTAAGTAATTGATAACTTTTTTAGATGTTTTTAAATGAAAATAATAAATATATATATAGTTTAGAAATATTTTTTAATTGAAAAGTTTCTTTTACAATAATAGCACAGGCATGGGTAATTGTAACTTTTTTTTATGATTCTAGGTAAAGACAGTTAATGGGGCAGCAAATATAAACTTTGGGTTATCCATTTTGATTTATTTTAGTTTACTTGGGTGATTTTGATGATATTTGATGTCAATAGGTGGTTGAGAAAGGTTTTTCTGGTGTTTATTAGATGTTTTTAGGTGAAAAATTAATTGAAAGAAGGATTTTAAACCCAAAATCCCTACACCATGATTTTTTGAACACCATAGAGGTGGGTAGATTATAAATCAGATAGTAGCAGATGACACGTTATCTTCTCTAATAGACAACATATGACCTTTTTTTTTTAAATGCTCACCTTGACTAGTAAGACATGTTTTGGAGCCATGCATGACTACCAAGAACAAATCGTGAGGCCCGTGGACCAAAGCGGACAATATTTTGTTAGTGGGATGGAGTGTTTCAATTTGATATTAGAGCCCAGCTCAGTGGTTGTTCGATGGTGCCGACGAGGTTATCAGGTTCCTTAAAAAGAGTGGATTGTAATATC
Source organism: Populus alba (assembly GCF_005239225.2). Taxonomy (NCBI): domain Eukaryota; kingdom Viridiplantae; phylum Streptophyta; class Magnoliopsida; order Malpighiales; family Salicaceae; genus Populus; species Populus alba. The sequence continues at coordinate 21,203,116 of NC_133289.1, forward strand.
CTACATTGACGGGAAAGAACTTGGGCAAGAGTCTAATATGAGTATATTCACCTTGACTAGTAAGACGCGTTCTGAAGCCACGCGTGGCTGCTAAGAACAAATTCATGAGGCCCGTGGGTCAAAATGAAAGTGGGGTGGGGTATTTCACCTATGCTTTTTCAAGGCTCTAATATGTTGGGTCATTCAATCCCACGCACCTAGTTTGGTCTTTTTAGAAAACAAAACAATCAACATTGTGTTTTTTTTTGTTGTATTCTTTTTTAATTTTATTATTTAATATTGGATTGATTTTGAATTAATATTCATTTCTTTATATCATGTGGTTAAATTAAAAAAAAATATTTATTGAAACCATTATAGTCCACAACCTAGGTCACGGGTTTGACAAATTAACCATGATTGATCGAAATCGATTCAAAACATCATTTTTTTAATGTATATAAAAAAGATATAAGCTTTAATTTTTATTTTTTTTTACAAGTCAAATTGTTTCTTATTGGTCATTCGAGATGATTTACAACCCATTGATATGATCTTTGATTCTTTTGTTATTTTTTATTCTTTGAATTTTTTAATTTTGTACTTGCCGAATCAACTAGGTCATATCGAAATAACTCCAATGTGATTTAATTTAAAACTTGAACTTAACAAGGAATTGAGTCAAGAGTTTCTAGACTTGACTCGTTGGGTTAGACTTAATAACAATGTCATAGAATTTCCCGCAACTTTGATTTTTTTTTATATATATATTTTTAAAAAATTAGCTTAACCGACAACATTACATAAAAGTGAAACTAGTATTACTTTAAAGAGTAATTACTATCTCCATAAGAAAAAGAGAAACACAAAATGAACATTTTTTATATATAAAAAAGGTTAGTTGTAAGTTTTAAAAAATATTCTTATTAATTTTAATAAAATCAAATAAGATTTTTTCTTCTTTTATTGTATCTCAGTCAAATGAATCTACAAAAGTAATAAAAATTACTTTTGAAGTAATGTAAAATTCTCTCCTACTCCGATATAGTGCCTTCAGTGAATAGGGAGCCAAAAAGCTTTAATAAAGTCATGTTGTCATAGAAAGCAACGTAGATCTTAATATATATTGAGAAAACACTAAACCCCGTTGGTCTTTTATTGAAGTGCAAGACACATTGCATTGTATATTGCTAGAAGTACAATGATATTCTTACCTTTCATTACAACAAACAAATGGCCTTTTAATGAAGGTAATATAGTATTTTTCAGGGTGTTCATTTGATATTATGAAATTAATTGGAGGTACAATGATCAACTAAGTACTTTTTACTCAATTAAATTACATAAATATCCTTAAGAAGTTAATAAAAAAACAAAGAAAAAGAGGGCCTTTTCCATCATTTCCTTTTATTTTTAAACACAACTACTTCATTGCCCTTCATGTAAAAAAAAAACTAAAAAATAGGTCAAGGGGTATTTTGATATTTCCATCATGTTTTTTATGTTATAATCTATTTTAATTGGGGCAAGTCTGTTTTTTAGGAGAGAAAAATAGTAATAAAAAAGAAAAAATAGCTTGTGCATGCTATGCATGAGCCAACAAAGTGAAAACCGCTTGCAACCTTCGAGTAGTGCATGCGGCGTCTTCTAACAACCAAAAAGATCAAATTGTTATTTTGTCCAAAGCATCATGTGGCAGTGAAGCTGATGATGCAATGCATGTAGTCCAATTCACTGTGGTTTGATGCATGTAGGGTTTTTTTTCCTCTTTCTCTTTCCTCTCTCTTCTTCTTAAAATCCGTGCAAACAACTAAATTTCAAAGTTGTCTTTTCATTTATTTTTTTTCTTTCAATTGTGATTGTTCTTCTTTTAATTAGTTTTTATTTGTTTTGAATTGTTTTCTAGAATTTCTTTCTTTCAGTTTTATCTTTTTTTATATTGTTTTATTTAGTTTTATTATCACATATGATACTCATTCTCTTTATTGTTTTTTTTTCTTGATTTGTTTATTTTTTTTAATTTTATCTCTCAACAGTTTTTTTACTTTATTTTCTTATCAAATCTTGGTCCCAATTATTTTAATTTCTCTTCTTCTATCCTTTTTTTAGTTTTTTTCTTCAATTTTGTCCCTCCACATCTGACTTCACTTAGTTTTTTTTGTTCAATTCTAGTTCTCATTCTTTTTATTTCTCTCTTTTACCTCTTTTTTATTTTGTTTTTTTTTTAATTTTCCCCTCGACATTTTATCTCATTTATTTTCTTATCCAATTTTAATCCTTATTCTTTTAAAAAAAAATTATCATTTTCTTATTTCAGGGGATGATTATTGGTTACGGATTAGTCAAGTTAACTCAAGTTGTTAATTGTTTTATATTTGTTTTTCAATTTATTTTTCAGTTTTATGTTTTATCTCTTGACATTAGACTGCAGAATCTCAAAGAGTTAGCCAAGTTAATCTAAAATGAGTCATGTTTTTTTTATTTAAATTTAATCTTTTTTCTTGATTATTTTCTTAAAAAATAAAATTTTTAGTCCTAATCTCATGTTGTGATTTGGAGGTGGGTTAACTCAAATTTGTTTCTTTAACATTTTTGTTTTTTAATTTTATCATTTAAAATTAGATATTAAACTTTAAGTTTGATGATTTTTTTTTTATTTTTAATTCTATAAAATATCTTGATCTCATATCTCACATACTAGTCAAACAAATTAACGTCTATTAACTCAAGTTATCATTACCTTTACATCATGTTCTACCTTTAAAAAAATATCGTCTTAGACCCGTGGTAGAACAGTGAGGACAAAAAAAATCTAGTACTTGCGACAAGGGGAAAGCAGCAGCCTTGAGGAAGACGAGCATAAATACCAAAAAGAAACGGTTTCAATAGATTCTGTAAAATGGGACTCTCTTCTCCACAGTAATCTTTCTTTTCGACTGTCTCATTTATTTCTAATTAAATAGTACAGGTATGAATGCGATCAGTTCAATCCTGCATTGGAAGATTAACTTCCCTCATAACTTTTGCAGCATCCTCGGGGAAAACAGGATTTATGTAGCAACCAGTTCCAATTTCAAACCCCCCAACCCCACTTAACTGAGGGACTATCTGTAAGAACCAGTGAGTATAACATGATTCTGATTCTTTAACCTGAACGGGAGAAGTCTGGATCATGAAGTTAAATGGTGGGTTGTTCAACTGTAGAGAAATCTTCCTAAGCATGAGCTTCAGCAATCCGCCGAGATCAACCATCTGCAGAATTGCATATAAATCAGGATAAAATGATAATCACAGAGAAGGACCCTGCTATGAGCAATGAAAATTACAGCAAAAAAACTATTATCTATGGCTCAAAAGCATCAGATAGTTTACAGGTTACATAAAGTACATGAATAAAATGTCCATATCTTATACTTCAGAGAGAAAAACAAGTTGAAAGAATTTTACATGCAGAATCATAGTCTATTGCTTTATCATAAACTCTAGCAAGTTAAGTTATCCTTAAATAAACATCCACATTAAATATGCATCTATCTCATTAATCTACTTTTAGGCATTCCATCTGATGAGATCTTAGTTTTTCCCAAATAAATATAAAGCGCTTTATTAGCTTTATAATTGTCTATGTACTAACAATAGTTCTTTTTATTTCTGAAGACAAAAGAAAAAAGAAAAATTCTTTCTTTTCTTTGGAAAAATATAACAATAAATATCAAAACGAAAAGGATCCAAAGACACCTTTCAAACATATCCTGTACATATTTTAAGGTTTGAGGTCTAAACTGGCACAGGGCAATAGTTGCTCCAAGCTCCTGCCACAAACATTTAGAATCAAAATTCTGGGTTCAACAAAATCAAGAAATACCACCCTTGTTTCTCATTGTGGTTTAAATTTGAACTAACAAAATATTCTAAAGTATCACACATGTATATAATGATTTTTTGATGAATGTCTTCACCCGTTTTCCACTTTAGAAGTTGTAACTACCAGTAATTGTAGCATAGAACTCATCAAAAATGATAATTATATCTCTATGATCCTCAAAATTTGAAAATTTGTGCATAATAAAAGATACGATTTGTAGAAAGTAGAACCAATAACTGACAATTTACCTTCTCAAAATCAAGTTCATGGAAATGAGAAGAGTGAACCCTGGGAATAATCCATATCTCAAAAGGGAATGTGGCAGCAAAAGGAGCAATGGATATAAAATGGGATGATTCATCAATCAAGAGTTCTTTTGCTCGAACTTCACAGAGACTGCATTTTCCAGTCTTTTCAAAGTACTCCTTCATGCCCTCAAGTCGAGCAGAAACTGATGAAGGAATAACGGGAAGAGCCAGTATCTGGCTATGAGAATGACTCATCGATGCTCCAGCAGATACGCCGTGGTTCTTGAACACCTTAAGGTGGAAAGCAAAGACTGTTGTTATAGACAAACACGAAAAAGACAAACCATAGCTCAACTTGTTTTGCTACAAATTTAAGATTCAAGAAAAAAACCATCACCAAAAGCACTGAAAAATCCACTCATACTTTGAACATGACCAAAAACAGACACAAATTCACTAAAAAGAAGAGGAAGGAAATAAACCTGCACGTATTTAATGGATTGAACACTCAAAATCTGCTGAATCCTCTTCTTATAAGCCAAAAAAACTTCACCAATCTCTCTCGGCTCCATATCACTTAGCTGGACCGAATGAACTGGATTCTCTATCACCACATCGTGAAACCCAAAACCTCCAATGACCCGACCTGGAAACTCCATGCCCTGCTTTTCCTCACATGGGCACTCAAGATTTCTGCTCAGGGCAGGGTAGAGATTCTCAATGACCCGGAGTTTCCAATTCGGGTCATTCAGGTCGGGTGGTACTCGGAAGATCTCGGGCGCACACTCATGCTCGTTGCCGATGCAGAAAGGGCATGAGGAATTGTTGTTGGGGTTTTGAGGGTTTTTTGATTTAAAATCAGTGGGTCTTTTTGCACGGGCAGGTGAGAAAATGACCCATCGGTTTGTCACTGGATCGTGCCTAAGTTCGGTGCTCCGACCACCGTTTTGATGTTGTGATGCCATTTCTTTCTAGATCACTTCTATATTCTACTTGTGTTGAGGTTCTTTTTCCCCACCGACTCGGTTTGCTCGGCTTGAGTGTTATCTTAAATAGGTTTGTTTTAATAAAACGATACTGTTTTAATTGTTTTATATATATATATATTAAAACAAAATCTAAAACATCGTAGAAATTGACTAGTTAAATTTTCGGAGGAGGCCTTCTGTATGACGTACGCGGTTTTGCTGTGTTTGGGCCTTGGCCACTGAAGGTACCCGAGAAAAGACAACCTTATCCTTCACCCATCTAATTCACCGGCAAAGTTAAGATTCAATAACCATGGGATGAAGTTTGTCAAACAAGTTTTCAGCATTTTAAGAAGATTCTACGATTCATCTAAATCTAAAATATTAGTGTTTGTTTTTTTTTAATTTTAATGTCTATTTTTATAGTATTTTTTAAATTATTTTTAACTAAAAAATACTACTATATTGATATTTTTTATATAATTTTAATTTTCTAATATAAAAAATAAAACAAGATATTTTAATATATTTTTAATTAAAAAATAATTTATAACACAATATCAAATACATAACAAACACATAAGAAAAAAAAAACTCTCCTTTTTAGCCTTTTATCATTTTTTCTATAAAAAACTTGTGCCTAAAACACATTACATACACATCTAATCTAATAAAAAAAATCATTGGAAAACATTAAATTACTGAATATTTACATGATCAATAATTTTAAAGTTTATTAAATTAATAAAAATATATATAAACTGGCAAAACAACCGCATTAAAACAAAATCAGCGAAGTTTCCAGATCATGACTGTTGAGGAAAGAGAATCTATTGTCCCTTGGTTACAGCTGTCCAGTTTAATGACACGGCGAATGTGAGAGCGTAATCTAACAATTCCCTATTGCAACCAAATACCATTCATTAAGCTGACAATAATATTCTTCTTCTAATAACATATTAATTCTTCCCATTTCACATGGTCTAAGAATACGTGGACTCTGCTGATTGGTTCGTTTAGCATGAAGCAAGTGGAAGAGGGAACATAGTTTTAGTGGGAGCGGGTTCAGGTGCCATGCCACATCAGATTTTGCGTCCTGCTGGAATAATAATAAATCCATAATTAATTTAGCATAAACTACGGGGAAGAGAGCAGCTGACTCATGGACTCCTGAATTCAACGATGGATTCTTTTGTGTTCTAGACAGGTGACGGCAAATATTAAATCAAGCACTAGGATATTTTTGTCCCAGTCATTACAAACCGTTTTTAAATTGCTTCTGTTACGTTTTCAAAATATATTTTATTTGAAATTATATCAAATTAATTTTTTATTTTTATTTTTTAAAATTTTAATACTGTAATATTATAAATATATATATATATATAATATTTTAATATATTTTCTTCTAAAAACTCCCATTAATCCACAACAATAAACACACGAATTATTCCTAAATTCTTCGTAAATCATACTTTTTAAATGGTTTTTGTTACAGTGGTTGATACTATTTTTTAATGTTTTTTTTAATATATTAAAATAATATATATTTTTTATTTATTAAAATTTATTTTAACATAAATACACTTAAAGAATACAAATATATATAAAAATTTAATTAAAAATAAAATAAAAATAAAATTTGATTAAAGTAATCCAAATGGTGCCTTAATTAACCCAAGCTTTAACATCGGGGAAGCTTTTTATCGCAATTATTAAACTGATATGGCAGGTTGACTTGGTGACTGGACCTGTTTGGATTTGTTAAAAAACCGATGGTGCAATAACTTGGTAAAACTCGATCGATCCTGGCAAACCCAGACGAGACATGATTTTTTTTTTTTTTGAATACCATGACATTTATCACCCGTTGAAATCTCCTCATTTTCACCTCTTCCTCTATACAATGGAACACAAGCATCCACAGACTTCACTAAGCAATTTAGGAGTCCAATAATAAACCCACGTTCCACAAAAGGTTGACACTCGTTTGTTCTTTTTATCATATTTGTCAACCTCCTTAACTGCAGTGCTGATAAACCTTGCACGGGTCCCTTTGGTAAGAGGTTTGCAGCTAGTATGAATAACGTTAGCTTTGTAACTCCTCCATCTTTGAATATCCTTCAAGCTTGCTATTTTGGGATTGCTGGTGTTTTTTAAAGGAATTTTCCTCGTAAGCCTCCTAATGAGTTTAATTACACTGCTGAGAATCTCCCAGCCAACCTTCTGACACCAAGTTTTGGTACTTAGGTGATGGTTTTAGAGTACAATGCGAGTGTTAAGATCATTCTTCAAGGGACAAATGTATTAGCCGCTGATAACCATCCCATCCATTTACATGGCTATAGCTTTTATGTGGTTGGATGGGGTCAGAGAATTTTGACCCCATTAAGGATCCTTCAAGATATGATTTCGTTGATCCACACGAGGAGACTACGGTTGGAGTTCCGTATAATGGATGGGCAGCGATCAGATTCAGAGCAAATAACTTTGGACGGGTGATAAATAATTACTATTTATTTTCCAAGTTGACTCAGATTGAGGCATAAAACTTGAGACCCCGTTTTTTAGCCAGATCAACCCGGACCAGGTCTAATAAGTATACTTTTTATGGGTGTGCTTATTAGCAATAATCACATCCACGTTACAATGGCCAGCACAAACTAATTGTTATTAAATAAACAAGAGGGTTATCTATCATTAATTAAAGAGCATTTAGGACTTGTGACTTGCAAGTTTTCTCTGGTAAATAGGAGATCTAAATTTCTAGTCATCTCAAACCCAAGAGCTCGAACAGAGGACACGGCTCTATGAGCTATCCGGGGACCAATCACCAAGCCACAACTTGCGGTGGTTTGTGACTTACAAGTTAAGCATTTCTATAAACACATTAAAGTAACATGACAACGTGGAAGGCATAATCGGGATTCCTGTCCCTGGAAAGGAAAGGCATTATAGGACTGTTTCAAGTGGAGCCAGCATTGGTCAATAGACCACTAAGCTTAGTGGTTAAGGATTCATTTTAATCTGCATTACCCATTAATCACAGAGGAATTAAAATTACACGTTATAACCCAAATTACATATTATTTAAAAATAGAATATTTCCATTTCCTTACTCTCGTGACTGTTTGGCTTCCAGATTGTTCCTTGTCTCTTTTTATGCCCAATTTAAAAAAAAAATTAATATAAAATGACAGAAGTTACAATCGCAGAAAAAATAAAGCAATAAATCCATAAATAAATGAAAACATAAATTAAAAAGACCATAAAGACTAAAATAAACCAATGAATTTATTCATAATAATAGTGAAATCCACAATAACCAACTGTTCACCACCAGCCATATGATAGAAACCTCAAACACTAAATCTCTAGAATACTCATATATACCACTCTCACTAAGCAGCCCTATATTCTCCACCCGTAAAAACCCTCGTCACTAAATAAATCTCAAACCCACACCTAGTCTCCAAGCTCCATGTAGCTCCTTCAGATCTTGAGTCCGTATCCAAGGAAGAGAGCCACGATGGCTGCGACAAAGACCGAGCCCAAGGAAGGATAGATCCCGGCAGCAGCGGCGGTTGGTGCAGGAGCTGGAGCTGACATAGGAGCAGCGGCGTGAACGGAGAGTACAGTGAAGACTAAGGCCAAAACGGCAATGAGAGTTGCTTTTGAGAATGCCATTTGTTTGCTTACTGTGGTTTTTGAAATTTGAAGAGAGAGAGTGCAAAAGAAAGTTTTGGTGGTTTTTGAAAGGAAGTGATTGGTAGAAGCAGGTAAGGGGCGTTTATATAGGGGAGAGAGGGGTGGGGGAGGGTTTGGGCAGTGTTGCGGGTAGCGTGGGATGCCCGAATCTACAGGCTGGCATTTATTGGTTTACTGACAGCTTGCAAATGATGGTTTTTCGTTCTGTAATTTGAAGTGAGTGTTTTGTTTACACGGCGCCGTTTATAGCATGAAGTGGTGGCGTATAGCCGTATAGTGTTCTTCTAAAAAAAATGCCTCTATGTAAAAAAAAAAACAGATACTTTCGGCATGCTAAAATTAGGTAAACTCACACTGACGCAGATTTTAGAGCGTGTAAAACACATCCGGATATTTTCTAGCCGTTTTTGGTGGGTCTTGATTATTTCATTTGTATCGTAAACGTTTTATGGGTTTTTTAGTATTGGGATTTTTAAATTTCTAAATTTTCCTACACCATTACTTCTACATTAATCATCGGTATTTTTTTCAATAACGGAAAATAAATTCAAATCCGAAAGTTCTAGAAAGAAGAGGACAAAAATATCAACGGTTAGGTCTTTGATTTTATAATTTAATGGATATAGATAACTATATAATTAAATGTTGGTGTATGTTTTAAAGAGGCGTGTTAAAAAAATTATAAAATTATATAGATAACTATATAATTAAATGTTGACATGTATTTTTAAAGAGACGTGTTAAAAAAATTAAAAAAAATATCTAGAGAACATGAAGCCAACTCATTCTTTTAGACTCGTAACACTAATTATAAAATCAGATTTAATATAAAAAACAAATCCAAGAAAATACTGGTCAAGTTTTTAATTTTTAAACAGTACAGTAACAAATAAAAGAAGGCAGCCAATATAATAACTTGAAAAAAAAAAAAAAAAAAAATGGATCAAGCGTGCTAGACAGCTAGAAAGCATCGAATATCGATATCAACGGCAGTCTACTCGTCGTGATTGATGGAGTCTTGTATAAAATGCTGCTTCAACTCGTGCAAGGTATGGAGATAAGGCAAGTCTATGGAGAAGCAATAGCAAAGGAGTCAATTTTACTTTTATAATTGATTTTGAGAGGATTTCATAGTAGAACGATCGTATCATAGTTTTAAAACCTGATGTAGTAATCAGGTTTAAAATTTAGATTTTAAGTTTTGACTGGATTGTTAGGTTGACCAAGTTCAATTTTTTTTTTAAAATCAAAACGACGTCGTTTTAGTAAAATAAAATAAAAATCAGCGAGTTTGTAGCTAGGTTTTTTCAAGTCAGCTGAGTCACACTATGTTTTTTTTTTTTCTTCAACCAGACCCAATTCCAACCCCGAATCGGCTGGGTTTCCAAACCGTTTAAATCTCTATTTTATTCTTATTCAATTTGATGGCTTGTTTAATTATTTTCATATTAACGCATTTTTTACTTTGATTTTGTATAATGTACACCGATTCACGGGTTATGTTAAAATTGATAGCGTTTTTAAAATAACGAGAAAAATTTATAACCCGGATTATTGATTCAAATAGATTCAATAGTTTTGATTAATTTTAATAATACAATTATAAAAATAAAAGGATAATAACTAATAAAAAAAAGAAATGTTTGTCAATATTATTAAAAATACGCTATAAATATTTTAAAATATCTCAATGATGTTATTTTATAACAAAGTAAAAATTAAATAAGAACGGGATAACCCTATAAAGAGAATAGTAAAATAAAATCCAATGCTCAATTATCAACGAATCTAATATTGAATGAAAATTTTTAAAAAATATATTAATTTTAAAAATTAATAAAAAAACTTGATTCTAATCAGAATGACAAATTCATAACCAGCTTACGAAGATGAGATAATCTCGTACAAAAAAACTAAAAAAACAATTAAAATCAAACTCGTAGACAAACAAAATAATTAAAGGTGAAATTTAAAAAAATAAAAATATAAAAAAAAATTAAAGTCAACCCATATTAACTTGATTAATCTATGATTCAGGATGTGAAATCAAAATAACTCCATAACAAAGATGAGAAAAATTATGCAATTGAAGGCCCAATAATATAATAATAAATAATAAAACCTAATAAAAAACTAAAAAAATATTAAAGTCAAACTGCGCTAATATTTAAAGTTGATATCTTGATCATGAGAGCATGTTATTAAAACAAACCGAGAAAAAATAATAAGTAAAATTCTCAATTATCTAGAAAAAAAAAAAAGTAAATCTAGTATAAAAATAAAATAAAATAACGAGGTAGAAGATTTTAAGAAAGAATAAAAACCTATAAACGTGTTCAAAAACATTTGCCAAAAAAAATGTACAACGCAATTACCATTGACGACGATGGATTTCTAGCCTACCACGTGAGAAAGATCAAAGATGTTGAACAAGAAAGGAGCTGTCATAGATGATTAAAATGTGGTACCTTAGTAACCTTACAGTGCTTATTAAATTAGACCGCAATGAAAACACACTAGCACAAAACGCGGGGTTTTGATTTGTTCGTGTGAAACAGCAGCTGAGGGTGTCGAGTATGATTTCTGTGCGCGTGGGATATTATTCGGGAAGGAATGTTCAGCGCAATTAATAGCGAACGGGATTCCGTGATCGCGGGCTCACACGGGGACCACGTAGCCTGCAATTAAGGCCAAGTGTTAGAGGACACGTTGATGACTGTTTTGGTTTTCTATTTTGATTTTTTTTATTTTGTAGCGAGCAACCGCGTTGTTTGTTTTTTATTCCAGCAATTCCAGAATCTTCTCTTCTCGTGGCCTCCTCGTTGAACCTGCATTTTAAAGCTGTGGTTCTCGAAAACAGTATGGGGAAGCATGGATGGATTAGATGCCAAGAGTCCAAGACTCTTCTCAGAAAATGTATCTGAACTGACTACAAACTCTGACCACTAATTATTTTTTAAAATATTAAAAGATAAAAACTAAAACTCTGACACAGATATCGTGGTTGTAAAATTACAATTTTATAATTCTCAACTAAAAAATTTAGCTTTGACATTCGAGGAAGGAAGATATTATAACGACTAACGCCCTTTGATAGCTGGAAAATGATTTATTTTTTAATAATGAATTTTAAAAAAGTAAATTATTTTTTAATATTTATTAATGTAATAAAAAATAAATTAGAAAATACTTTCCAATGTTTAGTTATGTCATGAAAAATAAATTAAAAAATAATTTATTAAAAAAACAAATCTTACAAATTAAAGGTTGAATGAGAATGAAATTAAAAATATAAATATAATTTCATAAATTATCTCAAATAAAATAAATAATAGAGATTAAATCTAACAAATAAAAAAAATGAAAGATGAATAAATTATAATAATAATTATTATTATTATTTTATAAATTATTTCAAATAAAATAAATAACAATAAAAAAAATAAGGATTAAATTTGATAAATAAAAAATTTCAATTAAAAAATGACAAGGAAAAAATAAACAACAATTATAAAAATAAGGACTAGAGTTAATATAAAATTAAGTTCTAAGGGATAAAATTGAAAAAATAATATTCAAAGCAGAATATATATAGTAATCAAAAGTTTGATAACCAAATTTGATATAATAAGCAAATAATATGACATTTCTAAATTTTTTACAATTTTCGAAAAGTGTTTTCCCTCTAAAATAAAAGGAAAATACTTTTCTAAAAACTAAGTCAAATTTTACTTTGACTGGAAAGTGTTTTTCGTTAACTAGCTTCTTTAATGACAAATAAACACGGAAAAATTTAGAAAGTGATTTCTAGAAAACCATTTTTCATTAAACAAACACCCCTTTAAAGCCAAACAAATTGAATTGGAGTGCAAAAATTATTTCTATTTCTCTCTTTTAATTGCATAATAAAATAATTTAACTGTCCTTGGTTTTAAAATTTCTTGAACTTATACATAGGAGTAATGATTTTAAAATTTCTTAAACTTATACATGGGAGTTCTTTGATCTTTTCAACATTTTTTTTGTTTTTTGTAATTTTCATCTGGACTGCCAAAAATATTGTAAATTTCAAAGTTTTAGAATAGCTTAGGATGCCATGTCATTGTTAAATTTTAAACAAATGATAAATTTACGAGTAATGTTATTCTTTTAAAAATTCGAGATCATAAAATATAGGTATTTTGTAAAACTCTTTAGTACTAGTCAAAACAGCTAATCTCAAGAGGTTGGTAGGATGATAAAGTAAGTTTTTTTTTTTTTAAAAAAAAAAAGTTTAAAATAAATTCCTGGATATAAATCTTGGAACCAATACACTGCGTTCCAAACAGTGTTTCATCAAATTTAAAATTTTTTTTTTACTAAAATTGAGTGCGGCTTGTATTTTTTAAATCGTTTTAATGTGCTAATGTCAAAAATAATTTAAAAAAAATAAAAAAAAATCATTGGCATGTATTTCGGCACGAAAAGTTATTTGAAAAGCAACCGCTGCCACATTACCAAACACGCTCTGATTAACACGGATGCTATTTCGTTAGAGTAAAAAGGAGTCAACAGGTAAAACAAATGCTTCATCACGGGTTATAAATTTTTTATTAAAAATATCAGGTATATAAGCTATTTTGATGTGTTTTTAACATAAAAAAATTAAAATATAAATAAAAAACCTATAAAAACATCTAATTAAATAAATTAATAATTATTTGTGTAAATAAATGAAAAAAAAATCGTTAAAAATAGTTAAAAAAATAAATTAAATAAATTGATCAATAAATATAGATCAAAATATTTAATTATATAAAATATATTTATCAGGTTATGTTTAATAAACTTGTTTATTTAAATTAATTAAAAATAATAAAAATATAAATATAAATAAAACTAATCAAATAAACCAACACTTTTAAAAAATATAATGTAAGGCTAATTATATAAATATTATTTAAAAATAAATATTTTTTATTTTTAAAAATAAAATTCATATATGTCGAGTAATGACAAGCTGTTTTAGCCTTTTAGGCTTTTGACACACCGCATGATTTGAACCTTTGTATCCTTTCTGGTGTCATTTTTTACGATACCATGACAGTAAAAAGAAAGGAAAGCGTCCTCAAATTTGTCTCTGGAGATTATGGTAATTTCCGTTTTCGAAGAAAGATATATTATGATGTATCTGTCCATTTATGTGATTGATTACCTTAAATTTAACTGGAATTGGAAGGTAAGATACCGTGCCCCGAGGCCATTAACGAGTGAAGTTGGTGGTGAGTTGGGATCATGATCATACCAACTCCACAAGGCAAGTGACATCACGCTCCTGTTAGCGAGTCTGATCCAATCCAAATAGAGATTGCAAAAAAAAAAAATTATTTTTTTATTTAAAATTATTTTTTAAATATTTTTAATGTACTGTGTAAAAAAATCTTAAAAATAAAAAAATATTATTTTAATATATTTATAAAAAATATATATTTTTAAAAACAATTTCTACTGAACTCACAAAAGCCTACTGAGTGTATTTGGTATTGCGGTAGCTGTTGTAGTTGTGGTTTGAAAAAAGTTGTTTTATAAAAAGTACTTTTATTTGAGGTTGGTTTGAAAAAATAAATGTTTGGTTAAAACTGTGGTTAGAATTGAGATTGAAGAAAAAATAATTTTAATGTGTTTGGTTAAGAATGTTTTTAAAATTGAGGTTATAAAATAATTTTAAAAAATATATATTAATATTGATGGTTTTTAATTTAAATTTTATGGATTTAACTATTGCTATTACATCATGAAATAAATCACACTTAAAAAATTACTTTAGCAAAAAACTATCTACAATTTCATTACGTACAAAATTCATCCGACAAGAACTACAAAATTATATAAAATATTATCAAGAATAAAATTAAGATTACACTACGAGTAAATTTAATTTACCTTAAACTAATTTTCAAAAAAACAAAAAAAAAATTATTGTTCATGTGAATAGTATTAGTTAAATTAATTAACTACAATGGTAAAAAAAAAAAAAAAAACATGTTCAGTGAACAGTGGACGCATGCACTGTTCACTAAACAGTGCATGCCTCCACTGTTTTTTTTGAAAAAAACTGTTTAGTGAACAGTAGAGCTGCCATGCAAAAAGCAGCAAATTTGCTGCCTTTTGTTTTCCTGCGGCGAGAATACAATAAATAGAGGGACCCATGCACAATAAATAACTTTTTTTATTTAACCAAATACTGAGGCACTGTATTTGTGAAGAAACGCAACTTCTACCTCATAGCCAAATGGGCTCAATTTTCAGGGGTGAGATGAGAGGAAGACTGTTCTGGTATAGATTCTATAGAATTCAAACAACCATGTTCTGACTGCCCGTGCCCTAAGGCGTTTTTTCTACAACCATATAGAATTCTTACTGCCCGTGCCCGGCCTTGACCCCGTGTGCGAACCGTGTAATTGTTCCTTTATGGACTCGGGCCTAAAAAAAGAAAACAACTGATCATGAGAGGATATATAATCTTATTGAGCCATATCAGGAAAGAAAATATTTAGATGTTATTTGTTTCACATAAAGTAGTTTCTTAAAATTTATTTATTTTTGTATTTTTTTATTATTAAAAGAACTGGTTAATAAAAAAAAAATTATAGTCAGAAAAATTTAGCTTGATTTACATAAAAATATTTTTTTATTTTAGGCAGAAAATACTTTTCAGAAATTATGAAAACTTTTAAAATATTATATTATTTGTTGATTATATCAAATTTGGTTTTCAAACTTTTGATTGTTAAATATTTTGTTTTTTTTTTTTTTTAATTTTATCCCTTAAAATTTGATTTGTATATTAACTTTGGTTATTATTTTGATGGTTGTTATTTATTTTTCTTTTATTATTTTTATAATTAAAATTTTTAATCTATCAAATTTGATCCTTATTCTTTTGAGTGTTATTTATTTTATTTGAAATAAATTATGAAATTATAATTATTTTAATTTCATCATCTTTTAATTTTTTTATTTGTTAGATTTGATCTCTATTATTTTTAATTTTAATTACTATTTATTTTATTTAAGATAATTTATGAAATTAGATTTTTTTTTTCAATTTCATCCTCATTTAATTTTTTAATTTATAAGATTCGTTTCTTATTATTTTAATAAACTTAAAAAAAAATATTAACAAGTTATTTTCCATGATATAATCAAACACTCAAAAGTATTTTCTAACATATTTTTCATAATACTACCAAACATAAAAAAATAATTCATTTTTCAGGAATTTACTTTCAAAAAAAAAAATTACTTTCTAAAAAAAACATTACTTTTCACCAAATAAACAAAACCTTATAAAAAATTCCTAAAATTCCTTCTTCATTCATGTGATGCGGTGAGATGCGATTCTAATAATAAATTTAAAAATATTTAGTTAATAAACACTCATTATAACTTTACAAAAAGAAAAAAACACTCTTCAGACCCTGATTAAAAAAGAATTACAATTTTGTATTTTTTTTTAAATTAACAGAGCAACATAGTTATTGTTTGCTAATTTTAGAATTAGTGACTAAATAAGATGATTAAGGCTCCGTTTGTTTGCAGGAAAGTGGTTTCCTTTTGGAAAGTGAATTCCGGGGAAAATGAATTCCTGGAAAGTGAATTCCGGGAAAGTATTTTCCGATGTTTGGTAGTGTTATGGAAAATGAACTGGAAAACACTTTCCAGTGTTTGGTTGTGTTATGGAAAATGAACTGGAAAATAATTTATTAATGAATTAATTTTTTTTTCAAGTTTATCTAATATATATAAAATATTAATCACTTACAATTGTCATAACCCAATTTTGATCTTTTTATTTTTATTATTTAAAAAAAAAGATGATGAAAAATAAAAATAAAATAAATGAAGGATGAATTAAAATTTAGGTTAAGGGCAACATGATTGGAAGTTTAAAGATTTAATTAAACTTTTGACTAGTTTAATTAATTAAATCAAGGGTTTAATTGGAGAATTAATTTAATTAAATTTTAGATTATTTTAATTAATGAAATCAAGAATTTAATTGAGTTTGAAGACTTAATTAAACTTTGATTTAATCAAAAACCCATTATTTAAATAAAATAAACAACTCTTTGCATTTTAATTAACTGCTACAGTAGCAGCGAATTATAATTCAATGCTACAGCAGTGAATTATAAGTCGTTGCTACAGTAGCATTGCATTTTAATTCGCTGCTACTGTAACAGTGAATTAAAATGCGATACTAGCTGTTAATTAAAATTCATTGGCAGCGTCCGCTAAGGAAAGTGTTTTCCTTTCTTTATCAGAAGGAAAACACTTTCCTACGGGGAAAGGGAAAGTTTAAGTTGACTGGAATTGGAAGGAATTGGTTTTCCTTTGACTTATTTTCCTGATAGTCACCAAACATGGGAAAGTGAGGAAAATGAATTCCGGGAATTCATTTTCCTTGAAACAAACAAAGCCTAAGTATTGTCTAAGTCGTGAACTGGTCACGAAATGAGGCACATAGAAACTATTAAAATCAAGCATGTGGCATTAGCTATACGCACTCTGTACATCTAATTTTGCTTTGGACATGAGCATTCCTACAAGGGAACAAGCTTGAAAGCACACCACATCATCCAAGATAGTGCCTGAAAAGGAACTAACATAAAATGCAAAGAATGGAAGTAGCATGTTCCTCTCAACCATTCACAACTGCTAGAACTTGGCTGGCTATTCCATTTATCAAAATCCCAATACGTTTTGTGATACATGTAACAGAGGTTCCAAAGCACTCGGTGCAAACTTCCTCGCGAAAAGAAAGCAAACCGGGGAGGATTGATTATTGTAAACGCAATGCGTATCTTCATGAATCTTTTTGAAGAACTCCTCGGTTATGTCCGCTCTTCCGAAGGTGGCTGGGTGAGCCCCGCCCCTTGACCAGTCCACCCAAGTAAGGGTTCTGTTAGCCAAGAGAGGTGCTGCTTCAATGGTTAACATGGTGGGGAAATAATGTTCATCAACATAACAACTCGGCTTACAGAATTCTTCGAATTTTGGGTAATATCTAGCATCTTCCACTACTTTGACTGCAAGCTTTCGGTTGAGCTCAAACCATTGAGATCCTTTGCGCCACTGGGTAATACTCACCTCAGGTGCCATGTTCTCATTATACCGTCCTCTCCCATATGGCCCATGATCATCAAATGCACCAATGAAGCTATACTTGGATCTCATTATGTAGTCATAGATGACACTGAAATTATAGAGAGGAATGCAAGATTCAGATACGAGAACAAACCGCTCATTGGAGATATCGAGCAATGCATTTGCAAGGAGTCTTCTTTCCGCATCACACATACTCATCCTACCCCATTCAGCAACCTGTGTTGGGAAATATCGGGATAAAATGTAAGCTTCCTTGTCTCACAAGATCAAAATTCAAATGGTCAATAAAACTTCAAGTCTTGATGATAAAACAGAAAACGTTAACTGAAAACCAAATGTATAGCCTTGTGGCATTCTTCAATTATATATCTTGCTTGTGTAACGGTGATTTAATTTCCTGGACGCATTGACATTCACATTTTCAATGAAGGAAAAAATTCAAACGTTAATAGGTTAAGAAATTATTCCAAAGGCATAATAACTAAGAAGGTATGAAGTGGCTACCTTCAACAAGCAAGGAACAGAAGCTAATAGACAATTTGAAACAGGCTCAAGTGATTTCATGCACATATTTGTCTAACAACACAACAACATCAACAAGGTCGTGAATGAGCATGCCTCTATCTTTTAGCAGTGCTGCATATTCTGTCTTATTTCTAAACTGATCCATCACAAGCTCCAGACTGTACCCCAGAAATTCAAGTTAATAAATTTAACATTCTTCTTCCTCCAGCCCTGCAGACTCTAGCTTCTTTAACTCGAGAAAGGAGGGTATTTTTCAATTTGTGTATCAGAGCCAAAAGAGACTGTTGCTCTTTTGGATAGCAGTCGATCAATGGGTATAGCCAGTTCCATTCCAATATCAACTATTGCTCTTTCAAATATGTTGTCATTATTAGCTTTAGACAAGGTGTGGGCTTGAAACAAAGACATGGGCATCATGGAAGGAATGGGTATGGAGCTGAAAAGAATGAACTTGAAGCATAAAGGTGTGAGATGGCAGTGTGATGCATGGACTTGAAGCAAAAAGGTTGCGAGTTATCATGAGTCATCTTACTAAAATACTATTTCATGTATAATAGTATAACCTAAAGAAGATCTCTAATCTTTAATCAACTACCTAAACTATTACAGCCTTCTATCTTTACTACAAAATTCCAGGATATACATCTCCTTTTTTACCAGCTTTTAGCACTCCTTCAATCCAACTTTAAACAATGAAATGCGATCAAAATACTTCCACAAAGATTTCAAGTAATGATACCAGCTCTGTTGTTGAACAATTGTATATGTTAATTCTAAACCTTAGCATTTTCAAGCCAATTTTTAACCCAAACACTGGCATCTAATAGTAGTGCATAAAAAACTGCCCAGAGCCTTGTCACTTATGATATTATATGTATTTTAACACCATCAGAACCCCTTTTCCTTACTATACGTCATGCTTTAATCCAGCTTTAATCCATTTCAAACATTCTCCACACACCCCTTATTGTCAAGTCAATCTCACCTTCAACTAACTATAATACACCATTAATGTCTTGTTCCAGAGTCTTATATCTAGTTTTGCTGGATATAAGTTGTGCAATCAGATAATATAGAAGTACACGAATTCATGTACTTGTGTATTTTCAACCTTGCTATTTGGTAAAAAAGAGCAATTATTTAGGCAATTCTTTCATGGTGTTACCACCACAGGCTTTCGCACAAGTTATTGGAAATTCCATACACTCAGTTAAAAGAGAAAAATCTTGCAGTACAATTTTTCTTCGTGTGCTGTCCTTACCTACTGAAAAAAAAAATTCCCATCATAAATGAATAAGACCTCTAACAAAACTTCTAAGAACGTTCTCTAAAGTGTGCCTTCATAGATTATAGTCATCAAAATTTCCTTAAAAAGGGAAGACTAATGACAAGAATTGAAGTATAAACATAAATTGAAAGTTGGGATGAAAATGAACCTTCTGAGGACCTAAAATTATTTTCTACTTCAAAACAGCAAGGACATTTGATGCGCTCAAATAAATGTTAGAGGAAACATGGACATAACACAAATTCAGTGGCATGAAAAACTGCATCTGTATCTCAGTATCTCTAACATGCAGTTATTCTCAGGGACAACTGCTTCCAGCAGAGGAAAATTTTCCACATTCAAGGATCTATATATAAGATGCATGCAAGTCCATATAAACATCATAATTGTCAAACCACGCAAAAAAACTCTCAACAAACTAAGGTAGCTATTTGCAGACAATGGAAACCCAAAAATAAAATACAAAAATAGAGCACTAGAGCAATGGCATTTACAAATAGCTCAATCATCAAACAAATGTCGACCAAAAATCTGAAATTAATGAACAACGAATGAAAAAAAAATCAGGATGTTAAATATAAGCATTCACACACCTGGCTTGGGATTTGTCTCCGATGGAAAACTGAAGAAGATGGAAATTTGGCTTCAAATGTTGGCAATGGATGAATGTAAACAGAATATAACCCTTCATGCCCCTTCAAAAACCTTTCCCAAAGAGGTGCCAGAGGCAATGGCCCCTTTGTCAAAAACATAAATGCAATCTTTGGAATTCTTTTGAAGGGATACTTCTTTATTCCAGGAACAAATGAAGCCCTCCAAAAGAGCTCTTTATCACTCATTTTATGGAGCAGATCAGATGGAGGCCTAATCCAACGATCCAAAGTATCAGGTTCATCAAAGCAAGGCTTAAAGGCGGGCTTAACAGTTGTCCTTGAAGACTGAACTCCAAAACGCTTGATTGTATACATACTGATGATCGAAAAGGCCATACATAGAGCTAAAAACAGCAAAAATAATTGAAGTAACCTTATTGGAAAGGGCTTGGATTGGCTTGCTTTGATTGAAACTGCAGGGTCCTTCCCTTCCTCCAATGGAACAACTCTTGACTGCATCTTTATATTCAGAATTCACCTTCTGGGTCTGATCTAAACACGCCCTTTTAGCATTGAAATTGCTTTAAAACCTCGAAAAGAAATTAACTTTTATCTCCAACTAAGAGCCCCAAAACTCCAAGATTGTATCTTTCAAGAGAAATAGTTAGCTCAATTTATGGTACCAAGCTCTATCACACAAAAACCAACACAGATCTAAAACCTGATGCTAAGGAACCTAACAAGATAATGCTATGTTGAAATCCGAGTTTGCAGCACATGGGGTTCTAGACATTCAAAGAAGGCTGTGAACATACCATGTTGCTATTCAGGGGTGCAAAATGAAGCAGAGTCCAGGGGATTGTTTATTACTTCGTTCAGTGCTTCAATTACGCCAATATTGAGTTTTGATAGAGAGAGATCGAGATAACGGAGTTGGACAGAAGGAAATAGAAGTCTGGTGGCAACAGAGAGAAGGGGGGGTCTCTCTGACTCTGGGAGAGTGAGTAGAGAGAGGGAGGGAGGAAGGGAGGGAGGGAGTTATGTGTGCATGGGATTGAGTGAAATTGAAGGAAGGAAGGGGAGATTGATGATCTGTGAAATCTGGGAGTTTTAAGAATGTTTTGTCACGCAAATGGCTATAGAAGTGAGAGTGTTGGCTTTAGCTTCGGCTTCGGCTTCGTGCCTATCCTGTTCTGTTTGTTTATTTGTTTTTTTTTTTTTTTTAAGTATTTGTTTTTTTTTTTAATATATTAAAATATATTTTTTATTAGTATATTAAAAACTTAAAAATATTAATTTAAATTTTTTTAAAAAAAATCAAAATCTTTAAATAATATATTCCGACCACACTCACAAGTAACACTAACACTGAATTCGCTCTATTTGTATTTTATTTTAAAAATATTTTTTAATAAAGTTAATTTTTTTTATTTTTGTTATAAATTAATTTTTTTTAATTTTTAAATTATTTTGATATATTAATATCAAAAATAATTTTTTAAAAATAAAAAATATTTTTTTTTATACATTTCTTAGTTAAAAATATTTTAAAATATAATTACAGTTACACTTCCAAACATCCCCTAATTTTTATTTTATGTTTTAAGTGAATTTTTTGTCTTTGAGATGGCCAGTGACAATTAATTTTGGTTTTACGACTGACAATTGGAGAAATTAATGTCATATTTTGATAACAACTAATCTCTAAATTACAGCAGAAATCTACCCGATATTTTTTTTCCAATTTGTTGTCATTTTTTTTTTTTAATTATATCTTTCTGCGCTCAATTTAACATCTAATTTGTCAACAATTATTAAGAGATAAAAATTAAATGATCGGTAACCGAAATATAAAACAATGAGATAATCGTAGTCAATGTAAAATTAGGGGAAAATATCCTTTTCATCCTCGCACTTATCTTTTTTCTATCTTTATAGTCCCTATATTTTCTATCATTTCAAATTTGATAAAATAGTTTATTTTTATACATTTCAATCCCTATAAATGTGAAAGGAAAGAGAAAATAGATGAATTACAATAAAAGTCATCAATTAGCCACATATGATAAAGAAGATCAATCTTGATGTTGAAGTATTTCATTCAAGGGTTCCATGGATATTGTTTTGAACCTTAAATTTGCTTTAAAAATTTGATCAGGTTGAGAGAGAAAATCTCAAATCAATTTGATTTTGTAATTTTAAACTATCACCTAGGTTAATAAATTGATTTGGTGGTGATATATGAATGTTTATTAAATATTTTAAGTGAATATGAGTTGAAAAATAATTTTTTAAATGAAAAAACATTGCCCTAGTTTTTTCAGGCATCACAGTGGTATTTAAAATCTGATCGTATAAACGTGTCACATGCTATTTTTTTTTTTCAAAAAAACAAAGGTGAAGAGAGGCCATCAACACTTAAAAAAAACAATAAGACTCGGATACAAGGAGATGAGCTCGAAGGCCTGTGACTAATTTTTTTTAAGGCCAAGACTTGCTGGGCCATCCAGACCAGACCTAAGCACCTTATCTTTTTTTTAAAAAAAAAATTTTAATGTCATCTTTTAAGTTTTAAAAAATAATTCTATTTTTATAATATAATTAAGTAATAAATAGTTTTATTTTTTAAAAAAGTTCATGAGCTGAGTTGAGGTTTGCAAATTAAGCCGCAAAACACGAGGTGATCCAAATATTATCATCTTAATATTTGATTAAAAAATATGTCATTTTAATTTTTTTAAGGTATTTAGTTTATTTTGAATTGGTTTTTGTGATATAATTTGGTTTGATTTATATATAATTAATTTATTTTAATTTTTTTTATAAGATTATTATAATTTTATAATTTAAATCACATATTTTATAAATAAACTATTGTTAATTTAATATATTATCATCTTAATACTTTTAAAAATTAAAAATCATATATTATCGTTCATACAGATTATTTTTTAATTTACATACTAACCTGGTATATCTCTGAAAATGCTAACAGTTTCTACAAACAAAAGAAACAAAATTTCCTCGTTTTAGAGAGAAAATTAATCATTTTCTTGACAAACAGTGGTGATGTAAAAACAAGAATCTGAATAGTTTACCAAACCACACATATCGACATCATCAGAACCAGTTCAAAAAAAAAATATTATGCGGGTCATATATATATATATATAAATCTAAATAAAAATTAATATGATCAAACTTGAATAATCCAGCAGGATATTTCACTTTATAGTCAAAATTAAATCTAAACTATTTTTAAAAAAATTATGTTATCTTAATTTTTTTATTTTTTTTAAAATATCAATTTAATTGAGATAGATAACGTAAGGAAGTTATCCCATCCAACAGTATTCCAACTAGCCAGCCGGGTTGACCACACTTTAACTGCTCACCAGTCATCAATACGAGTGGCTGGATGCATTAGAGGTAAAGGCTCGTGCCACGTTGCCATCCTAGCGTTTTAGGCACGGAAGGTGAGCTAGGTGGTGCAATGCCTATGTCTGCCACTCGAACTTGACTTTCTCCAGCCGTCTCAGAAAAGCAGAAAGAGTCGCCTAACCTATTTTGCTAGTGTTATTAATAACATAGTTTGCTGTGACCATAATCCTTGTATTAAGAATTGTCTATCCTCTTCACATTTGTGCATGAATTCTTCAAAGCACCTCACGAGAATATTGCTGGAACAAGTTGACTATTCGTATAAAACCATCCTACTCGAAGCTAATATAATTGCATACATTATACAAAATGCTAAAAAGAATTTATTCCGGTCCAACCATGTTTTAAATTTTTTTTTTAATATTTTTAGCTTTAAATAATTTTTTAATATTTTTAAATCATTTTGACTATTTATGTAAAAAAATAATTTTTTTTTTCAATTAAAAAATATTTTAAAAAGCAATCTCTACCACACCATCAGAAAGACTCTAAGTCTTTTGGTACACACGCACACAATTTACTGTATTTTTCATAATAAATTTACCATTTTACCCATATCCTACAAAAACAACTTGCTTTGCTAGGAGGATAAATCAGTATTTTCATAAAGGTTAAAATATTATTATCATATTCATAAGAGACATTATAGTCACCTCATATTTTTATAACAAAGTACAATTACTAAATGACATGTTTTCATTTAATTACTTTAAGGGGTATTTTTTGTTTTTTATGTTATTTTAAAATTGGACCGACTAAGTTCCCACTAAAATCAAAATTTTTAAGCTTTGTATTTAGGGGTGTTTTTGTTTTTTTCCTATAGGTTTTTATGATGTTATTATCAAGTTACGGGGATTTAATCTTTCTCTATCTCTTAAAATTATTTAAAAAAACTGTTGGCATGCGTCATTATGTGAAGCGGTTTCATGCTCTTTGAGCAGCACATGAGCCACCTTACAATGGAATAATGCCAACTTTTGCTATGATCTTTTAAGCTACACGACACCCTTTTTCATGTGGGGAGACGCATGTGATGTTTGTAGTTACAGTTTGTCGTTGATCGTCCTTTTCTTTTCTTTCCCTCCTTTCTCTTTCTTCTCCCCATTGAATTTCATGCTGACAGTTAAAAAATGAACCTTGTCCTTGTATTTTATGACATTTTATATTTGACTCTCAATGTTTTGATTTCTAAGTTTGATTTTTAGCTTTTTTATCAAAAATAAAATAAAATTCAATCTCATTATTGGATCCATAATCTTGATTTTTAATCTCTTCAAGTTTGGTCCTCATTTTCTTAATTTTTATTTTTTATTCGGGCTCTTTTATAGATTTGATTTTTCTTTTCAATTTTACCTTTCAATTTAAAGTTAGATGATATTTAAGATTAGACCCTTAATGTGTTTGATTTTAAATTTTGATTCTTAATCCCTTCATCAAATTTTTAACTTGTTTTAAATTTCATTATTGAATCCATAATCTTGGTTTTTTTTTTTTTTTTCAAAAAAAAAATTTAGTTATCATTTTCTTGATTTTTATTTTTTATTCAGGGTTCTTTTGTTAATTTGATTTTTCTTATCAAATTTTTCATTTAATTCAAAACCTTATTTTTTGGAGTCGGTTTAAAAGTCGATTCATGACAAGTATTGGTCACATGTCAGGGTGGGTTGACCCGAGTTAGTCTAAGTCAAGTAATTATTTTTTATTTCATAAAAAAAGTAAAAAATAAAATCATTTTGAAAGTAAAATAAAATAAAGAAAAACAATAGATGAGTTTTGATATGATTTTGACTAAATTTACCGTAAGTTAACCAAGTCACATATTAACCCGTGTTTTTGATGTTTCATACCCGATCAATTCTCTCCAAGTTATTTTTGAAACCCAAGCAGCTCTAAACCTCGTCACAAGTCAACCCATCATTTTACCTTTTATTGATTTATCTCTTTTGTATAATCCACTTTTAAGTTTTTACAACCTCATCTGAATCTACTTGTTTTTTGATTTTTGATTTTTTTTGATTTATTGTTTTATTTTCCATCCTTTTGAATTCTTGAGAATTGGCTTTTCTAATTTTTTATTTTTTTTACAATGTCAAAGTATGACTTTTTTTCTATACACTCGAACATTTTCTTTCTACAATACAGAAAATTCAGCCCGACAAACAGCGAATCTTTACATTACAGAAACTTCGGCCCGCCCGACACGCAGCGAATCGTGGATTCCCCATCTAGTGATGAACGTAAGATAATGATAATAAAAATATAATCAAGCATGGTATAAAATTTCGGCAAGGCTCTTACAGGAACTCAGCGAGAGAATTAAACAGTAATCATTTCTCACAAGTCACAAGCCATGCCACGGATTCCACATGCCTTTCCGCACTCAACAAAATATGGTCCCGAGAAAATTTGTCACTCTCGACAATTCAGCAGAGTTTCCATGCTGAGTTAAGACCCCATAAATTTTGATGGTCCGCATACCAAGATCAATAGGCATCAAAGCAAATCATAAACATTATTGGAAAAATATAACCAAAAAACGCATTTCACAAAAGTCAACCATGGTGTGATTCATTGATAATTTGGCAGATAATCAGCCATCATTCAGAAACTTGAAATAGAGCATCAATCCACTGCCAGTCATCGGTCTCATGGCCTCCTATATTTACCGTAGTAAAATGATTTTTCTACCTCATCAGCAAGAGATTAATTACTCTTATTTACCGAGACTGTGCATGTGGAAAAACAACCATTTTACTTCACCACTTCAAATTTGGAACGGAGGTTGGATATCATGACTGGGCACTCTCCCTTCTCATCATACTCGTTGAAGTCCTCTCCAGACAAGTCAATGTCTTCATATTTTGTCCCTGCAATCTGCAAAAATGACTCGCTTTAAGCTGGAAATATTTATCAAGAAAAGGAAAAGACACCGAACACTTCCAGACATGTTGTGATTCAAGATATTGCATCAAGATTAGTTCACAAAAAGAAGCATGGATAATTTGCAACTGAAGCCATACACAATATAGCAATAGCAAAGTTCATCTATTAATAAAAGAATTAGAATCATAAGAGCTACACCAATTATTTAACAAAGAAATTAAACAAATGTTTGTGGTTCCATCTGCTGGTTTCATTTAAATCTTACAAGTTTTTGTTCTGTAGCCTGTAGGGTGTATAATGATTCCAAATTTCAACTACCAAACACTTGGAAAAAGTAATTTTCCATTCTTTAAGTTCTTGAACCTGTTGTTTATCACTCTGTTCTGTTGTTCTCCCACCCCACCTCAACACACACACACAGGTGCATCTCATGCAATTCATTGTGAACAGAGAGGGAAGAGGGTCCACCTTTAGTTTTGACATGAAGTATATTTAAAATCATTGGTGTTCACCAAGCATGTAAACCTATTTTGAACGACAAAAGATATGTCAAATTTAAGATATTGATAAAATGGTGATACACTAATGTGTTATGCCTACCAGTTCCATTCCCTTACATATCTAGCTTGAACACATGGTTTTTGCATTCAATAACAATGCATGATAAATTTCTCCATCTTATCAGTTGCAAGTTTGCAACTCAGTAATGGGCACCGAGATTGATCAGATTTTTTTCAAATCCACCCTGGATATAAAGCTTTCTTCAATATAAATGTTTCCCAGTTTGAGAATGTTTAAATGCAAACGGGTCTTGAATGTTCATATGCAGCACAAAGTTCAAAGACAACCATGAAAGAAAAAAAAAACAAAATAGCATTGCAAATAAGAAGTCTGATAGTAAAATGGTAAGTGCATGCTCCTTCGGCCCAGCAATGATGGAGAAATAAGCTTGAGCACAGTATTCCTTTAATGGATTTGGATCAAGGAACACAATAGATCATGTTCATGAAATCCAAGCCATTGATTTCAAATCAATGGTAAGGATTTCTTCACAAAATAAAGTAAATACCATTTAAAAAAAAAAATTATAATCACGCACTAATTTGTATGAATGAAATCGTAACTGTTGATATTCAACCAATGGCTTGGATTAGATCCCAATCCTCCTTCAATGATCCATTATTATTCCAAGGGATTAAACAAAAGAAATGCACCTGAGTCACATTGTCCTTTACTTCACAAATCCACAAACCATCAATACTTTTGAATGATTAATGTTCAATAAGAGAGTTTCAGGAAAAGAAACTTACAGATTCAGCTGTCCATGCACCACTGAATACAAAACCCTCTGGCTCATAACCTCTGAAGTCAAATAACATCAATGGGGCATATTTTCCTCCCTCACTCAGTTCCTGGGTCAGTGGTTTGCCTTTGCCTGGGATCATTGTCACAGTTCCATCCCTCCCACAAAACTTGCACTGTTCATGAAAAAAAAGGCTCATAGAATCATCATTCAGCATTTGAAGATGATATTTCATACGAAATACTGCCATTACATGATGCCCAAGGACAGAAGCAGGCTGATATAGCCAAATAACTCAAACTACTATCTATTCCCCAAACCTACCAACATATAAATAGTCACAAACTATCATTATGAAACAGCAAGTACAATTTACACAATTCATTTGCTTTTCACACAACAAGTATCATTCAATGCACATCTCTAATTATAGTTTGCTTTATTTAGCTCAAATACATACTGCCCTGTTTCCTGATCAAAATTTTAAATACTTTCAAAGCTTAATACCACAGCCACTAATTATAAAACACCAGGAAAAACCTAAATAATAACATCTTGTTGCTTAAGAATTCTCACATGACTTGATCCTACAGATAATGACTAAACATAACTAAAGAACCTAAATAATAACATCTTGTTGCTTAAAAATTCTCACAAGATTTGATCCTACAGATAATGACTAAACACAAGTCAAGAAATTTAAACAGGTTCTTTTGTTGCTGCAAAGGTGAAATGGTCACGACAAGAAATCAATAACAAAAGTCCTAGCTATGTTTGAATCACATTACACCTGAAAAAAAACCAAGAAAACATAGAATCAAGATCAACAGAGCCGTACTATGAAACACCATGGTAAATGCTGTGCTTTCAATATCACAACTTTCCCCTTTTCGTTTGCAGCAACCAACCAGAGCATCATTTCATGAACTAAACAAACTCTCCATCTCAATAAATCAATTCCACTACTAGCTAATCGCATGAGATTGTGTGATTGATTTTACAAAAATAAAAGGAGCAATGAAACAAAAGATTACCTTCTGAATGAGATGAGCAATTCCCTTTCCCTGAAGTGGAACAGTGTCATTCAAAGTCACACATGTTTCTTTCTGGCTCACCTCTCCACACCTTCCACATTTAATCTACATCTCCAACAAGCAAAACATATAAATAAATATATAAATCAACAAACAACCTAGCAGATCTTACTAGTGACTATACTCAATAACAAAAGGAACAGAAAATAGAAACAAAAAACCATAAAAATTCTAAACATTATACAATACATATGTATGACCCAAATAGATTGATGCAAAAGCAAAGGAGATTCAAATTCCCTTCCAAACTTCTAGTTTTTGCAAGGAAGATGACCTAATGCCACCTAAACAACAAAGCAAAGGAAGGGGCATAATGCCCTTGCAATAAAGAAAAAAGCAGATTAAACGTCAAAACACGGGCTCAAATGATTTCTGATGAAGATGAAATTTCCTCACTGGAAGTTAACAATTCAACAAGTTCCTCAGCCTCTTGTTCGACCATACCAAATAAATACCTAAACACTTGTTGACATAGGTACAATAAAGGTTCTTCTGTTAAAAGCCCAATTGTTACTCCAATAATTAGTGTCTTCTTTTGCTAAAACAGAAGAAGATTCCTCATGGCATGAGAAACAAATTTCTATCAAGACAAGTAATCTTGAACTTGATGAATCAAAATCCAAAAGGGTGTGATGGTTTTAAATTCCAAATATTCAAATACCCCTCTTCAAACTGTTTTCAGGTGGTGACTTCAAAAACCCCTCAAAATAATTTTCAGAAACAAAACAATTTTCAACAATATTTTTCAACTCAAAATTTTCAAAAGATTTTGCTAAAAGAACATGGGTTTTACCGTAACAATCCAAGGATTTTTTGCCAAAAATATTTTCCCTCCAAACTGGCATTTTAAAGCTTGAGATATAAGCAAGTCTTGAAATTATTATGAAAATATATTGAAATTGGTCCGGTCAAAATCAAACACAATACACAAAAAGGCCATTCCAATTTTGTAACCCATTCATTCCTTGGAGCGAACAAAAGCATACCAAAACTTTTTAACCAAAATAACACGAAGCTAAAAAGCCACTCAACATTCAATTATTGGGACTATGAACAAGCCTAGTTTAATACCTTTATAATTCAAAATCAACATTTCAAGCACTCTTGAATGTTTTAATGAAAATCAAGAACAAAAATCCAATTCCCAATTTGGTTCATTTAATGGTGGTCCTGATTTGGAACCAGCCTAGAAATTCTTCCAGAAGGATATCAAACTTTTGGCAATAAATTTCAACCAATTCCAAAGAAAGTATCTTTTCCAAGACTTCTCCAATTTTGTTATAATTTTATTATTTTATGGACCTGTGCATAGATTTTGAAAAATCCCCAATTATCTAAAACCATCTAAGTATCAACCAATCATTCTCTCCAACAAAAATCTTCAATTAATGCACCGCTAGAAGCCGCAAAATTCAAAGAAGAATATTTTTAGATTATGCAAGATATTTTAGCAGATTTTGTCTCCAATTCTTCACATGAATCTAATGACCCATTTACAAATTGTGAACTAGATGCAGAAGTTTTGGTCCCATTAAATCATCATTTTCAGTAAAAAAGAAAATAATTTTTCCGGGCACTAGAAGACAAATTTTTTGATGTTCAAGTACTTCAACAATAACAAACAACCCTAAACAGTAATGTTACAGTATTTTTTTCTATGTAGAATTCTTGTACCAAGATTGATTTCAATTGCATAACTACATCCAGTTGCATCCCCTATTTTCTTTAATTACATACATTCTCATCTAATGGATGGCCTTGCTGCCTAA
This sequence comes from Populus alba, assembly GCF_005239225.2. Classification (NCBI taxonomy): domain Eukaryota; kingdom Viridiplantae; phylum Streptophyta; class Magnoliopsida; order Malpighiales; family Salicaceae; genus Populus; species Populus alba. The sequence continues at coordinate 21,233,930 of NC_133289.1, forward strand.
TTTTTACTGGTTTGCTTTAATTTTCATCAATTTATTTTCTTTGTTACTTTATCATCCACCTAGTAAGGTCTATTAGGTATGTGAGAGGGCCCGCCGGGTCTTACAACTTAGCTATCTATTAGTGATTCACGTCTTACAACTTAATGCTGCACATTCCTCCCAAGCAAGACTTGAACCCTAGTGGCTCTTATACCAATTGGACGACGTTACCATTTTGCTAAAAGCTAGTGAAGGCACTTCTTAATCCTTTTAGCCCAGAACCAATCAGGTAACGTCTCTCATTTTGGATGTCCTATATGGGGGCCCACTAGGTCTTATGACTTAGGCTACCCGTTGGTGGGTTCAGGTCTTACAACTTAATGATGCCCATTCCAACCCAGCTTTGATATCAGGTAATAAAGCAAACAAAGAAAATAAATTGGTGAAAGTTAACACAAACGAATAAAATCTGGGTGGCAGCGCCAGCCACTACATGCAAATCTATGCGATTGAAGAAAATAAAAAAGAATTGGGCAACAGAGCAGGCCACTGGAAGCAAATATATGCAATTGAAATTAAGTTGAAATAAAAAACAAACAAATTGATTTTGAACACAGGGGATTTTGGTAGAAGAAAATATAGTACCAAATATATTTGAACACTTACAAATATAGTACCAAATTTGACACTACTTATTTTCAGGGGATTTTGGTAGAAGAAAATGAGGTTCCGAGTTTTGAGAGATTAGAAGAGAATGGAATTTTCTCCTAATGTGCTCTTGAGATTTGGGAAGTGAATGCTTCCTTATATAGAAAAATTGGTTGGTATGGTACTAGTATCAAATATCAGCATGCCAGACTAACAAAAGAGGTAAGAATCCACTCTGAATTTTGTAATTGTGAGTCGTGATTTGTAGGGTCAACACATCTAAAATTTATTGGTCCACTGTTAAAGACTGGACTCTATGGTAACTAACAAAGAATCATTGAATTCTAGGAACCTACTAAGAACCATAAGATTTGCAATATCAAGTCCTTAACACCAACTTGAAATAAATCCTACATGGATGAAGTTATATTTCTTACTATGATGGTTTATAGAACTTTAAGACAAAATTCTAATGGTTTCATAATCATTGAACAGAGTAATATAATGTTCCTCAGTTTTGAGAGTGCGATCTATTTTGTCAAAGAAATTGAAACTGCTATGGCCGTAGATTTCTTTTTGAGCAATTTTTGGAATTTCTCAATTGTCAATGGCTTTGCTAAAATTCTCAGAATTTATTTCTTCTTGGTTGATCACTCTATTGCTGGTGATATTATAGGTGGGGGATGAAGAAGCTCTAAAGTACAAGTACATCTTGTTGTTTCGTTTGGGCTACCCTGACATGATCTCCTACAAGATAAGAGCTAAACCAACGGGTTCACTGCATTCTCGGACTTGCTACCGGGACCACTCCTATGAGCTTAGATCCACCCGTTTCAAAAACCAAAACAAATTGAACTAGACTCACATTCCATCCCTAACCCGTGGCTAACAAGGCTATGATACCAGGTGGATATCAAAAAACAAGTAAAAAAGTATAATAAAGTAACAAAAAACAAACATCAATTTAAGTAAAATGAAAAACAATACAGATTTAAATAACAACCAGGCATAATAATAACCACTAAAATACACAAAAATGCACCAAAAACACAAAAATTAAGAACAGTAAAGAGTATAGGATTTGAAGTAAAGAATCGAAAACCGAAAATAACCGCTGATTATGCTAAATATTCACATTGGAAAAAGCGGAAGCAGATAAAACCACACACAAAAAAGACAAACTAAACAAGAATCTGAAGAAGCAGATACAGTAAGAAACCCTAGCATATGTTAATTTAAATGTTAAGAAAATTGATAGGAGAAAGAGAGTGGACCTTGAAGAAGTAAGAGAAATCAGGATCATCGCAACCGCCTTGAGGCTGGAGGCTAGCGATGTTCTCGAAATCAGCTGTTATCATTAGCATGTGATTCACCATGTTTTTCTCCCTTCCAGCGTCAAAACCAAGCTCTCCTTCTTCTCTCTCTCACTTTCTGTTATGATTATCTTTGTACTGTGAGTGAGTGCGTGAATCAGACGAGAAATGCGTTTGGGGTTTTGTATCCACGTTTGAGCAAATATCAAATATACCACCGCATTACAATAATTATGAAAAGTCACGTAATAAAGAATTAAAGTACCAAAGTTAACCTGATGGATAAGTTTAAATTTTATAATTTTTTTTTTTAAAAATTATATAATTATTTATTTTAAAATTTATAGAGTTATTTAAGATATATATAAATTGAACAGGATATTTATATTAATAAAAAAATAACAAAGTTAACGTATCTTCATCCATGAATTACAGTTATAAAATGAAAATCGCTAGAAGAATTAGTCGGAATTTTTCTCCTTTTAAATAATTGTTTATAGATAGACGGGGGAGATTGACACCGGTAAATCATTTTGAATCTTTCTTCAATAGGGCCAGCAGGGTGGCTCATTTTTTCATTGATTTGTGATAACTCAGACTCATCTTTATGCACAAGATGCAATCAATTTCCACATAGGTAGCCTGAATTTGAAAATTTATGAGGGCTTTTTTTTTTTTTTTTTTTTTTTTTTTTTTTTGTGGTTTGAAAATATAGTTGTGGTTTGTGCTTTTTACTTTGAAATATATTAAAATAATATAAAAATACTAAAAATATATTAATTTAGAGAAAAAAAATAAAAAAATTTTAAATTTTTTTAAAAATACTTTTAAAACATAAAATATAAACAAGATTCATAATGATTTATTTATATACTTTTTAGTATTAATTAGTTCTGATGTCTATGCTATGTAGTAGACATGAATCTGATATGCTAGTAACGTTATTGTGAGTAATTTAATTTTTATTTTAAATAACATGTGTAAACTCATGATATATCAAGTTAGCTTCATCAAAACCTGATTTAACTAAAAACAATTATAATACAACGATGTAACTTTGATTTTTTTTTTAATATGAAAAAATAGGCAGGTTGTGGAGAACTTTATAGCAGTGTTGTTCAATCTAGTCCAATTAGTCAAATCTCCCAACTCGATTCCTTAGCTAACCCGATTTCATTTAAATTGTATAAGAGTTGTCATGATATGACAAAGTTGATTTTTCATATCCAAAAACAACTTTGGTGACTGGTAAAAATATGGGTTGACTTATATAAAAAAAAAAACTAGTATGGAATTTTTATTTATGATATTGAAAAGTCGATATATTGAATCACCTCTAGTTAGTCGAGGTTAACTGCCAAATTCAAAACCTAGGTTAACCCAATTGACTGGTTGTCTCCTCTTCTTTTTTTTTTCCTTTCTTTGTTCTCACCTTAGTTTGGTTTTCATTGGGCCGACTACAATGAATTTAGAACTAAATTGAAGAGTTACAAGAGAGTCAAAGACTAAATTAAAAAAGAGAGCTTTGGGCATAAATGAGATGCAATCCGATATTTAATTGAAGAGTTATTATAAAATAGGGATTAAATTAAGCGAAGAAAGCAAAAATTATTTGGCGCACGTGGGAGCAGCTGTTGTACTGGGGGTGGTGTGTATGGCTTTCTCTTAGCTCTAAAGATGACCTTTCTTGGTGCGCTAAAATCATCTTGATAGGGCTTCCTTTCATGGTGACATGTGTCGGCAATGGAGCTACGATGTGGCTTCAACAACCAATTCTTCCTCTCTTTGTAGTCCATTTAGTTTTAATCTTTTATAAAATAAAAAATCTAAACAATCTATAACAAAATAGAATGTCAACCCAATGACAAAATGCCTTTTCAATCTCGTGAGAAACCACATCAAGCTTATCGAAATAAATAATCAAGGCCAACCTCAAATAAAATCAACAAGAAGGGATTAAATTAGAAAAAAAATTCCATTGATGAAAAAAAAAGTTGCACTATGCAAATTCAAAATACAATTAGTTGAGGCATACAAAAATAGAGATAGTAAATTGCTTAGCTTTTTTAGTATTTTGTTAACAAAAATCTTATTTTCTTTTCTTAAGAATATAAAACTAAAATAAAATTTATTAAAAAAAACATGTAACATTAAAATAAATTAAAACCCATTAAAAAAAAATACTATAACTCCAGACTTAGGGTTATGATTTTTTTCCTTTCACTAAAAAATCTTAACCCTGGTTTTTAAGAGCATAGAAATCTTTTCACAAGACCCTTTAATCATTACAAAATTTGCTAGGGGCAAATGAGTATTTTCTCATCATAATTACAAAGTGCAACGGTCAAAATATCTTTAGAAAAAAAAAAAGAGTGTCAAAGGGCATCTTTTTTTCTTTACAAAATGTTTTTTTTTTGTTATTATAATGTAAGCTGAGGAGCTATTTGGTATTTTCTAAAATATAAAAAAATAATAAACAATTAAAATACTAAAATACATTTTTTAAAAAAACTTGAGTTAAGAGGCTTTTTGGTCTTTTTTACAATGAATTTTTTTTATATAATTATAAAGTCAGCTTAAGAACACTTTGGTATTGAATAAAAAAAGAACGTGCACACGGGAGGTGCCCACACAATTTATGTTGTGCATACGGCGCCTCTCGACATCTAACAATATCCTTCTATTGTGTTGTTGAAAACATCACTGTATCCTTTTCATGTTGGCACAATGAATGTCTTTGATGGTGGTCCAGTTTGTTATTGTGAGCTTTTTTTTCCTTATTTTCTTTCTCACCTCCCTAAAATTATAACTTGGCCCTCTTGATTGTTGATATTTCAACTTCAATCTTTATTTTTTATATCTAATTTCTGATCTTAGTTCTTTTGTAAAAGTTTATTTGTTTCTAATTTCATCATTAAATCATAATTTACCAAATGTTATATTCTTCAATTTGGTCCTCATTATTTGGATTTCTAAATTTTTACCTCGTCCCTTTAATAGAAGTTTTATTGGTTTTTAATTTTATTATTCAATTCAAATTAAAAGTATTATGTTTTCCAATTTGGTCCTTATTATTTTGATTTCTATTTTTTTTCTTGGTCCTTTTGTAGAAGTTAATTGTTTTTTTAATTTTTCCCTTCAATTAAGACATTGTTTTGATTTTTCTATGTCAATTTTGATCCTCTTTCTTTTGAGTTTTTTTTGTTCTTTTACTAAATTGATTTTTTTTTAATTTCACCCTTCAATCAAATATAAAAACTTATTTTTTATTTTTATTTTGATTCTCATTCTTTTAATTGCTATTTTTAATCCTTTTATATAATTGATTATTTTTTTTAATCATTCAATATTTGATTGATTGAGAATTAGATTTTATAATTTGTTCATATTGAATGCTTTGGATTTAATGACTGGGGTCACGTATTTAAAAAGTTAATACAATTTTATTTTTTTAAAAAAAGTTTTTAATTTTCTTTATTTTTTTTTCCGAGATATTTCAACCTTGTTATCTCGGTTTGGATTTGGCAAGATATTTCAGGTTTACTCTATTCTAATTATCATGATTACAAGTTTGTGATGATAATTTTTCTTAATGTTTTTTTACCCTATTTTAGTATCTGAATATTACATTTTACAAAAAAAAAAAAAAAAAACCTAGGGCAGTCATGTGGCAAAACACAGAGACACCGAAGCTACTAAAATTATAAACACTATGAAAGGAAGACCGAGTTTCTTTGACATGGAGGGACAAAGAATTTAGCTCTTAGGGATTTTAAGAATTAATTAATGAGTTATAGATTCATAGGTATATCACCAAAAATAAAAATAAAAATAAATAAAAATGATAAAGGTACGAGATTGATGAATTTCTCTACTACCCTTAAACAAAAGATTATATATTCTCAACATATCCAAAACTATCCATAAAAATACAGACTCTATGTGGAAATATTTAATTTCACAACAATATTTAATTATATGGTAAAAAGGAATTTATGGTAAATACAAAACATATTGTCTTATCTTAAAAAAATCCTACATACCAAAATTAAGAAATACCTTTATTCTATATAAAGAAAATATTTAATTTTTTGTGTGTATGGTAATTCGAAATATATACCAATATTCAATTTTATATCTAATTAGGAAAAAGACCAAAACATAGGGTTAATCTTGTTTTTCAACATATGGTATTTATATATCATATAAAACGATAAACAATATAAAATAAGTTTCTAAAGTCACAACTAGCATATGTAGAATCTTATTGACACTTTATTTCTAAAGGTTTAAAATAGGTTTAAAAGCTAATAATTAAAAGCTTATATATATATATATATATATATATATATATATATATATATATATCATATGTTACCTCTGACTCAGTTAGATGAAAGAAAAAGAACATTTTTTTTCAAGCTTTGTTTTGTTATAGATGTTACTAAAATATAAAATATCAATACAAAAAATTTAAAAAAAAAGGTTACAAGTTATTGTATTTTCGCTTTTTATAATCATTCCTATCATTAAAAAGACTCCTTTAAATATAATGATTCATAAAACCTTCACTCATGCCTATATTCTTTACTTTTATTCACCTTATATATAATTAAAATTAAAATAAATAAAATTTAGTAAATTATTAAATTATATAGACCTTAGTTCTTTTTAGAGGATCCTTAGTTACTGTCTTGTGTTATCTTTTTTACTCTTTTTAGATTAAAAGTTTTATTCCTTTTGACCAATTCTACTAATATTAAAAAAGAATTCATTTGTCAAAAGGTAACATAAAATTTCTATTCAAGCCTATATCTTTATTATTTTACTCACAAATAATAAGGATGAACTCTTTAAAATAAAAAATTCATAAAAACTACAATGCTAATATTATCAAGTTAAAAATTAAAGAATTCTGAATATTTTTTTTATTCACACCATACACCTTATGCATTATATATATATATATATATATATATATATATATATATATATATATGGATTTTATTTGAAGATGACTTCTTTAATAAAACATAATTCACAAATATTTTAATATAATAGTAATTTTGGTAGGACAAAACATTTTAATCTTATAATATTGAAATATAAATATAAATATTTGAGGTCCAATATCATGTCAAGTTTTATTTTTTATCGAGTTTTTTTCAAGAGTTTTCAATTATAGAATATAAGCAATTAGAATAAAAATGGTTTAGATTAATATTTATCATATTTTTAGTTTTATATTTGATCATAATTAGTTTTATCAGTTAACCAAACTAACTTTAGTTTTAATAAAAAAAATACTAGAATTATTATTTTTAGTTGAAACGATTATTATGTACATTGCAAGAAAAAATGATGCTCTTTCTTTCTTTGGTTGAAAAAATGACATTTCTTACAATAGCATGATATAAAGAATTCTATTTTAATCTTAACTATACTTTCAAGGAAATTATACAAAAAAACTAAAACTTATTTTCAGGAGTTATTATAATAAATATACATAGACTTTGTATTTTTCAACTATTAAATATTGAATTAATTCATAAAAAACTAGTAACAATAATAAATACACAATTGAATGGTACATGTACGGAAAAAAAATAGTATAAGATAAAAACAGGATCTAATTCAATACCAATAATTTATAGAATATTTGGGGTGTGTTTCTAAAAAATTAATTTGTTTTTACATGTTTTTTGGATCATTTTGATACGCTAATCTTAAAAATAATTTTTTTAAAAATAAAAAAAATTTATTTTAATGCATTTCAATACAAAAATTATTTAAAAAAACAACCACAATCTCATTCTTATAACTGACTCTACTTGAAAATTCTGATCAATGTGCTATAGAGAATTCCATTATATTTTTTTTTTTTTTACGAAAAAGTTCATCCATATACAAAAAGAATTTCGAAACTACTAACAAAGAACAAGACTTCAGCTAAATATTTTCGTGTGCTGTTGAAATCACTGCAGCCAATTTCCAAAGTTTTTCAATCCCGTTGCCAGGTTGTTGAAGTTTTACACCAAAGGCAGTGGACCCGTGATTTGGTTTGAAGATTTCAAGTGTTCTTGATGGGATTACGCTTAAATGTTTTCTGGATTAGGTTTTGGCATAAATTGATGGGATTACAATATGAAAAATAGCAAGAAAAGAAACAATTAACATAAATGGATCTAATTTGATTTCTACACTTCACCTTACAATTACGTGTTTAATTTGATGATGGGAATCATGATGGTGTTGATTACCAAGTGGCAAAGATTGTATCGTCAAATTCTCCGGACTGTATGTGCTGGGAAATGTTCTTTCTACTTAGTCAAGATATGGGGATCCAAAGAGTTGCAACATGATATCAAAAGGAGTTAGGTTTAGCTATTGACAGCTTAATTGCTCATCTCAAAAGTTGGTCACTACAGCCTCCAGGTTTGGTCCCAGAATGTTCCAAAATTATATTCTTCAAGAACCTACTGTATATGCATCTTTCACATTTTGCATATCACATGACATGATGGAAACGTAAAATGGATGATTAGAAGGTGTACCATACTAACTCTGTGTGCTTTTGAACTTGAAAGTACTTGGAATGTCCGCATGATTTGATCATCATCAAGTGATGATGACATCACATTCAAGTTCATTTATCATTAATGGGGAAGGGGATGATGTGAAGCATTGTTTTTTTCCAAGATTTACTATTGATTAAAGTAACTTTTTCCTGTAAGAAATGGCTGGAAGCTTCTGTTCTCGCGGTTTGCCGCTTGAAGGAATGGTGATTCTGTTGGGAATAATTATTTTTGGTTTTGGGATCGGGGAGTGTAACTTGATGCCGGGAAAGAAGATTTGGGAAGTCAGAGAGAAGATAAAACACCTCAAAAGCAACACAGTAAGCAGACTTCAGGTACAAGTTTCCTGCTAAATTTGGGGACTTCTCTTCTGTTAGTAGTGGAACTGGTAGATTATTCAATCACTGACAATATTTTTGCCTGTAGAGAGGAGATGGTGATATTATAGATTGCATCGACATCTACAAGCAGCCTGCTTTTGATCATCCTGCTTTAAGGAATCACACCATCCAGGTCATATTTTTACTATTTACTATAGCAGAAGTCCTTTTCTCCGATTGTTTTTCTAGCTTAAATTGTTTCAAGTTAATTTTTTATTCAGATGGCACCCAGTTACGATCCAAATATAGAGGAAACAGCAACAAAAGCAAATAGATTGCAGAATCAAGACTCTTCAATGAGTTTAGCATCACGACTATGGCAGAAAAGTGGAAGCTGTCCTAAGGGAACGATTCCAGTCCGAAGATTACCGCAAGAGGTACCGCTTAAAACAAATTCACTTGAAGACTATGGAAGGAAGAAGCCTAGTTCTTCTCCTCCTCTTACTCGTATCAATAAAGACATCAGATCAAACCTTCAGCAGAGTAATCGCTCGGTATAGAACATCGTTTCTAATTAAGCATGCAGCTATGACATTTATTGTGTCCTACTTGAATGGTATCTAATTTTGCGCTATGCTAATCAGGTGGCTATACTGCTCACTGAAGGGTATAGCTATTCAGGGGTTAAGGGAGACATAAAAGTTTGGAATCCTCATGTTGAATCTGATGATGAATACAGTACTTCTCAAGTTAGTCTGAAAAGTGGTCCTTACTATGATTTTGAGAGTGTCGAAGCTGGATGGGCGGTTAGCAAAACACTTTTAATTCGTACAGTGTTTGATTTACATAACTCAAAGCTAAACAACTGCATATTGTTTGTTGTCTCCGTGCAATGTTCAGTTTTTCTTGCATAAAATCTGATTTTCCAGAACACTTCTCAACTTTGCAGGTAAATCCAAGTGTTTATGGAGACAGAAAAACTCGATTATTTGTGTATTGGACTGTAAGTTCAAGCCAGGCCTGTCTTGTTGCACGCAAGCTCTAAATCAAGAGAAATGAGCTTGTCGAAGCATTACTTAACTTCATGAATAAGTGACAGTGTTAAAATCTCATCCATTTTGAAAAAGCCAGCACAGTCTCAATTCACTATTTTCTCTTCTGTCTGGAATCAGGCTGATGCATCAAAGAAAACAGGTTGCTTTGATCTTACATGTCCTGGTTTCGTTCAAACTAGCAGTGAAATTGCTCTTGGTGCAGCGATATATCCTCTTTCAGTCCCTTCTGGTCTCCCATATCAAATAACCCTTTTCATATTTAAGGTCAGAAAAGTTAATTGTTGGTTGATGGTGGCCTTTTCCCCACCTCAGTCACCCCTGTCATCTGAAACATATCTCTCTTTTATCTTATTTTGTTTTAGGACCCGAACACAGGCAACTGGTGGGCGCAGTATGGAGAGAAAATTAATCTGGGTTACTGGCCACCTGACTTGTTTGCTTGGTTGCGTGGTAATGCAGAAGCAGCTGAGTGGGGAGGGGAAGTGTACAGCTCAAAACTGGGGCACCCTCCCCATACTAAGACAGCTATGGGTAATGGACAATTTCCTGATTATGTATCAGGCAATTCCGGTTGTATCAAGAGAATGCGAATTCGTGAAAATTCTCTAGTCTTGAAGTTCCCGGAGTGGGTCTCAACTTTCTTAGACGAGTACAGGTGCTATGATGCTGAGTATATTGCTGATTACATAGAAGATCCTGAGTTCTATTACGGAGGGCCTGGTCAGAATCCCCTGTGCCCTTGATCATAACTTTTACTGTCTGCTAGGATACAGGTCATTTGAAGAGAAATTTTACTGTACTCAAGCTATGTTTAATGGCATCCTATAAATTATAGCTTGTCAAGTTATCTTCTAGTTTTAATATGGGTGATCATAAAAAACCACGCTGTAACTTGAGCACTATGCAATTTCTTTATCTGGACCTGCCTAGTTGCTCCAATTAAGATTTTAATGTAAAAGGTGGCAACAGCAAATATCTTATCAATTCCCAAGCGCGCTGAATTGATGAAGATTGACTTAATTTCAGATTCTTTGCTTCCATAACTGATAGGTTCTGTCTTGCCAAATGTAAATGCATACACGCTTCCCTTGATAAAAAGATTCTTGCATTTAAAAATAGAAAACATAATCACATGAAGAAATCAAATTCTTAGAACACTTGGCAGAAGAACTTTAAGAATCAGAAAATGCAGTCGTTCCTGTCTTGTTTCTATGTGCAACAGAAAAACTGAATTTAACCATGTCTCCAATAAATGCCGTTTTGCATTAGGGAGTTTTATGATAATAATATTTGGTTATTATCCCGGGACAGGAAAAATAAAACATTGATGATAAAAATATATTTGGTTAAGGAAATAAAGACAGAGACATAAAATAAATGGTTTTGAAATAATTTTTTGTATTTTCAAAACATGAAATAACCAAATGTTGTATATATATGTCCATTTTCTTCTTGTCCTTGGCTTGCATTTTCCTTTATTAGTTGTTAAATCTTGATCTTTATCGTAAATCCTACAGCGGGAGAATTTGGTAATCTTTTCATGGAAAGAAAAAGCGATCATCGTGAAATACAATCCAAGGTTTTCGAAATAGCTTGCAATGTAATTAATGTTTTCCAGGACTGAAAAATGTTTTCTGTTTTCAAATTTCAACTTCCTTTCTGGGGAGTTCATATGCCTCTATATATGTTTCTGGGGATGTCTTTCCTCCTGCTCTGAGAAAAGAGAGCCTATTCGTGTTCTTCATCTTAGAGTGCAAGAGAGAGAGGAACAGATAGCTAGAGAACAGAATTTTGATACAGATGGAGAAAAGACTCTCCATGCTTGTGTTGCTGATACTACTTTGCATATTGAGCAATGGAGTAAATGGCAAAACTAAAGCTAGAAAACATCGATCTGAAATCAGTAGGAGGTTAAAGCTTCTCAATAAACCTGCAGTCAAGACCATTAAGGTATATGATGCCATGTAGTTATATACACTATCTTCAAACAAACATTATCGTGAGTCGGTGCTGACATGATTTTCTTTCTTCTTAACACCCCCAGATGTGTAATTGTTTTCATATCAATTTCTTTTCAAATGATTTCACTCCATCGAGTCTCAATGTATGATGAATCTCATCTAGAGATGAGGTTTTTGCTACAAGATTTAGGATTTATATAAGAGCTTCTGGATTTTACACTAAACTCAATGTCTGAGTTTTTTAATCTCAGGTTGATAAGCTTAAATAAACGGAGCTTTAGTTTGGTGAAATATTTTTTTTATGGTATTTTTTTTCTATTTAGTTTAAGAAATCAAATTGGTAGTTTTATATTTTCATTTTCTCTGGCTGTTTAGATTGCTTTTTGAGCTTATTCAAGAAGTTGTAAATTTATTAGAAAGATTGACCATATCAGAGATATTTTGCAGTGATAAAAAATACTAATTAGGATTATATTTATAGCTCGTTGTCTTCTAATGTGTTTGTACCGAGTTGCTATTATTGGAAATTCAGTGGTGGAACCGAAATAGAATAACTCACACAAAAATATTATAACCTATAATGAGATAACCTGCATGTAAAAAATATTCATGGAGAACGGTGGTTGATTGAGGTATAAACTCTGAGGATGATTTTTTTTCAATCCGAGAGATTGATACATGGATTTTTATTTAAAAATAAATATTTTTATTTGTTAATTTTATTTTTTTTTCTATTTTTATTTTATTATTTATTATTATTAGACTTTTCTATTTTTGTATATAAAAGATTGTAATAGCTTTTGCCAAGTGAAGACATGAATGAATAAAATTAAGTATTTTTAAAAAAAATTTATAGTTATGGTATTTTTGGTTTTTGAAGGTTTTGATATATAACAAATTCTATTATCTTTTGTTTCCATCCTTGTCAAATGATATCAGAGTCGTTTGATTGGACATCCATGTAATTAAAGCAAAAATAATTTTAACATGAGAGCGAGTTTGCTTCATCTGAGATTGATACAAAATGAATTTTAGGAAGATATTATTTTTCTAAGTGATTATTATTTTCTATTTAGTTTATAAAAATATATTTTATATAATTTTTTCTTTTGTATTCAATTTATGAAATCAGATTGGTAATTTTATTTATTTTTATTAATTTGTTTAGAACTTCAATTCTTTTTTTCTTTTTTTTAATTTTCAGATTTTCTATATTATTTAAGTTAGTTTTTGAGTTTATATATAAACCTCAAGACAAATTATATAGTTAATTATGCGGTAATAAAAATACCAATTAAGATTATATTTGACAACCTCGATAGACTTCAATTATGTCTAATTATTTATCTTCTATTGTGTGGTTGTCATCTACATCACTTGTTTTTCCCACGAATCCATGGAAGCGTTTATTCCAATTTTGCATGTTAAAATCTTGACAATATAGAATTAACCCCTTGTTTTTTTTACTTATTAAGGCATGGATAGCAAGCCTAATGTATTGCCACTTGGTATTGTTCTTGCAGAGTGAAGATGGAGATATTATTGCTTGTGTTGATATCTACAAGCAACCTGCTTTTGATCATCCTGCTCTGAAAAACCATACTATTCAGGTGAATCTCCAAGCTCCATTTCATAAACATTTCCCTTTCATTTTCGTACTTAAATTTGCAACATTGATTAGTGAATCCGCTTAAAAAAGGCATGAATCCTTCCATGAAAATCCATGTTCTTTGCGTATGGTATTGTTTTTACTATTATTCATTTCTTCTTCCCAAAATCCACCAGACAGTGTCAACTGTTATCTCTAAGCTTCACAAAATATGCAGATGCAACCCAGTTTTATTCCCTCAACAGAGACTCCAAATGGAGAACGCGAGAATTCTCGGCCAGTTGTGTCTCAACTTTGGAAAAAAAGAGGTAGTTGTCCGAAGGGAACTATTCCTATCCGCAGAATCCGAAGGCGGGAGTTATTGAGAACTAATGGGAGAAAGAGCCCTGAACATCTCAAAGGAACAAACAAAACAGCCACCCAGGATCGCTTTATGCACCTCAACAACACCAAAGGCCCAATGCTTTATCCTACTCCAGAGAATCGTTCTGTAAGCGTCCTTTTAAAACCCATGAACTTGATCTTGTGCTAATGAAAAATATGCATGTTCTATATATACTTTTCAAATTTATATATACTCTTCTTTTTCGGTCTTCGACTAGTATCAGGTACATGCTTTTGTTTATGATGACAGTGGCACACCTGTACTGAAAACTTTCCTGCTCCATACACAGCAATTAAAACCACTTCTTTGTTGTGATTCTGATGATATATACTATATTAATCATCTCCGTATCAGCCCCTATGATAATACTGATGTCTAACACTAAAAACTGATTTTCTTCCTGAACCAGACGGCAATCCTTTTGACATATGGATACAATTATGTTGGAGCCAGCGGAGAAATAAATGTGTGGAACCCACGTGTTGAAAGGTTACCTGAATTCACTACTGCTCAAATCTGGCTTAAGAGTGGTGCAGTGAACAATTTTGAAAGCGTGGAAGCAGGATGGACGGTTAGTTCATCCACAAATAGGATAATTGAAACAACCAGTTGTTCTTATAGAGCTAGTGATCTTTATTCTGAAATAGCTTGATGTCCTTATTCTGCTCTCCATGTTACTAATTTCTTTCCAGGTACACCCTGCAGAATATAGTGATGCACGGACTAGATTTTTCGTGTACTGGACTGTAAGTTCTTCTGAAAAAAACATATTTGCAGAAGAATGTTCAAACAACAATATTTCCACATCAGTTATTGAAAATTTTCATGCCCTTTCATTTTCATTTTCTGTTAGGCTGATGGATACAAGAAAACAGGTTGCTTCGACCTTACTTGTTATGGATTCGTGCAAACTAGCACCGAAATTGCTCTTGGTGGAGCTGTTGAGCCCGGTTCTAGTTCATTTCAACAACAGTATGTTCTCCCAATCAACATCTTCATGGTAATGAAGTAATCTTTTCTTTTCTATCTTCGTTGAAACATTTACTAATGATGTTGCAATTGACATGAGTTTCATCCGTTGAATCACATATAGGATCCAACCACAACCAATTGGTGGCTGGTATTTCACGACATTGCTGTTGGATACTGGCCTGGAAGTCTCTTCTCTTTGCTAAAACACAGTGCCACATCTGTTGAATGGGGAGGACAAGTTTATAGTGTTAATGTCAGGAAAACTCCCCACACAAAGACAGCCATGGGAAGTGGAAATGACGCGGAGGAATTGTACGGTTTTGCATGTTTCATTGGACAGCCAAGGATTCTGGATTATTCTAAGTCATACAAGTACCCTACCTTTGTTGCCGTTTGGAAAGACGAATATAATTGCTACTCTGCAGTTAATTACAAAGCAGGGAATGCAAATGATGAAGCTACATTTTTCTTCGGAGGGCCAGGTCAAAGCTATCGCTGTCCATGAGAGTATTGAAAACCTCAAAAACAAATGTCTTGAAACGTTTTTTGAATATAAACCTAAAAAATAAGTGCCTTGAAACGTTTTTCTTTGAAATATGGTTTGGAAAAGATGTCTAGGAGGTTCATCCAGCAGTCCTTTGATCCGTCATCAACTTTATTTTGAATATAAACCTCGACAATATGATTATTGGTTTACTCTTTCTGATTACGCTCAAACTTGAAGATTACTTGCGGTCTGAATTGAACATCACCAGATTTGCATGTGAAATTTTGGCATGGCAGTGTCCTTCAAAGTGAGAAAATGCAAGTCTTGGCTCTTGCAGCTACTTGAAATCGCAAGTGACGCAAAATCATGTTACAAATCCTGGTTTCTGAAACAGGATAGGACTTCCACTGCACTGGATAATTGACCAGCGAAGACAACTTCACAGAAGGAAATTTTAGAAATGCAATATTTTTTTTTCAAGTGAGAGAGAGAATCGGAAGTCGTCAGTGCAGAATGTATCCTCCCTTTTTAAGATCCATGATAACTCTGTAAAATTATTTCAGCACAGTACACGCAAGTATACAAGGGCATGAAAGACCAGACCACCACATTCATGTTACATCGCTGTTTCTTACAGACTATCTACATACAAATAGGCTACAATCAGGTCTGAAAAGAGGAGTACATTACACATTATACCAATAAAAAAACTGAGCAAATAACCAAGAACCACTAGTAACTCAGATGTGTCTCATGTTGTTTACCAACAGTTGTCAGACAAAAAAAAGGCTAAAGAGAGTCATATTGTTTTCTCCCTTCCTGTATGGATTGGAAAATTCGAGCTGCTGATTCAGTAGCAGATCTACCATTGTGAGGCACAACCTTGATCACTTTTGACAGCTGGTCTGTCTCTTGATGCTGCGGGGCTCCCTCAGGGCAAGGAGCCGTCACTGGGAAAGGTGGGAGCGCAGCTCTTCCATCAGCAGCTTGAACAGTCCCAACCCCTTGCACTCTGCCACTGGGACTGCTACCTGTACTTCCTTGTACGGAAGTGTTTTTAGATGCCTGAAGCTTCATACCTTGTAAAACAGCTTCACTCTTTTGAGTCCGTTCATTACATGAGCTTTGATGTGGCATGTTCGAGCTCAAAATGCCTCCTGGAAACTGAGCAGTTTGACCACAGGAACCAGACCCTGCAGAACCTGAGATGGCTGGGTTCATTCCTGGCATGCCATATGGGGGGAAGCAAGCATTACCAACTGGAGGAGCACCTGGTGAGACCTCAATTCCTTGATGATAATGAGATGTTGGAACCGCATAAGCTGAAGTCATAAAGTTGCCTGTCAAGGGAATTGGCCCAAAGGGTCCACATCCTCCACAACCCGATCCCATGAATCCAGGGGCAGTGTAAGGCTTATATACAAGTCCTTCTGAGGGGGACATTACAGGAACTAACCATTGAAGTCCAGGAGAAGGATGGAAACACCAAGGAGCCATTTTGGTGTCAGCAGCCATAGGAACTGTTGTCGGTCCTGCATGGGGCCTGAAATTTGGAGGCTGGCCATTGTTCACAGAAGCGAAGGGTGTCTTCTCAACTGCATTCTCTGCAGAACATTCCATCTTATGGTTTGGGTTCTCTGAATTATCTTTGTGCTTGGCAACATGAACTGGAGGTGTTACAACACATTCTGATGGAAGGTTCTTACAAGGAGAGCCCTTCAGAGGAGGTTTGGCCAGATGAACCTCTTCCTCAAGTAAGAGATGTGGGGATCCTGCGATCAGTTGCTGAACCTGTATGAACAAGAATTTTTAAAGGCACTGTCTTTCCAAGCAAGCATAAATTCAACGAAACCCATTCCAGGGCTAGAAGAAGCTTCTTAACAAGGACCAATTTACCTTTATCAGTCTATGCAACTCGAACACTTGTACGGAAAACACTCTTTGTTGACTGTAGAAAGTAACAGGAGTTGGATCAGGGACAAAAATGCCACAAGAGTTCGTAACATGTTCTGGTAAGCACATAGAAGGAACAGCAGAATCATCTTGCCTCAACATTTGTTCACAACCAGGCACAACGTAGCATTATTCTTTAAAGACCTCAATGCAGACCAGAAATCGAAACCAGGCAAGCACTTGGTTCAAATAAAATTTTAAAAAGTTCACCTAGGCCATTTTCTGCAGGAAATGAAAAATCTAATGTTTGATTTATTAGTTGAGTGGTTAGTTTTTGTCTAAAAAACCATGATGCCTATTTCCCTGAGGCCACCAAAACTTTGAAGCCTTCTACAACTATAGTTACAAACACATGGCAGAAATCATATCATTATGCGCTACTATACAAATAGAACCACAATGGCATATTATTTTACTGAGCACGAGACGATAATGTCATGGGAAAAGAAATACACACAAAAGGAGAGGGGAAGGGTGAGGAAGAGAAAGAAACAACACAGAATTCAAAACTAGAATACAGTCACTGAGCCATTCAAATGTAAATGTTGAAGCTTCACGCACTGAACTAACATTTTGGTTCAGAATAATACATGTTTTCAGCTCTTCATTTTTCTGGTAAATAAATTCTTAAGCATAGTTGCATACTCAACATATTCAGTCCAAAAAATAGACGAGCTCAAGCCAGCTTTGCAGTTACATCATGTACATAATTTACAACTCTGTTTTAAATTTAAAGATATAGAACCAGTTTAGTTTTAAAAAAATGAGTACATGTGCAAATTCTACAACAGGAAAATCACGAAAAAGATTGGCACAAACAAAAGGAATCCCAGCCCCATAAATCTTCCAACTTAAAACACCAAACACAAAACAATTATATTCACCACCCAGTCCACCAACAATCCCACACTAGCAGTTATTGTCCAGTTTCTCTCTACCATGACTCGCCCATCAATATCATCTGGGATCATCAACCACCCCTCGTTGCCTTCTTGCGCCAAGCCCTCAAGTACCACAAATGAAAAAAAAAAGTTGCAGGGAAAATTGAGCAACACCAAACCAAGACAGGAATGTATCCCAAAAGCAGAAGCAAAAGGGCATTTTTGAGATGATCCAGTCTCGGAGGCACATTGACAAGCATTTTTGAGATCCCAGTCTCGGAGGCACATTGACAAAGTACCTCAAATTAGCATTGTCCATCTCACTGCTGTCAGATGATCCGCCATTAAAATGCTATTGAGGGCCTTTTCACACATAAACATGCCAGATTGGAAGAGATCCTGGGATTCCACACTAGTGAGTTCTCCCTTGCCCATAGCCACGTTTACAAGTCTTCAGTTCAAAGTCAAAGAATCATTCCATGTTCCTAAAGTTAGTATTCCATGTAGTAGTTCAACAATAGATCTACATTTTTTAAATAAGAAGAAAACTAATCCCGAGACCAAGAAAATGTAGAAGCTTCCTGGATTCCACTTACCATTCTCTTCCCCCATAGAAAAATAACACCACCTTACGTTTTCCAATCCTATCAGGAAAACCCCGAAATTCTACAGTAAACTTAAATCAAAAACTATAGTTACAGGCTGCCCTAATCCAAGAACAGAGGCGATTTTTACAGATATATAGGCACAAATAACATTGGAACTATAGCAAAATTACTTTAGTGTTCTGAGAAAAGGCCATTTTTAGAACAACAAAAAATATGAAAATAAATTCTGAAAGAATATACATACTCTTATGTTTCAAATTAAGAGAACACGATAAAAATATAAGAGCATCAAGATCAAAGCATCAAAATCAAACCCACTAAAATCTATAGTAGAGCCAAAGATATCTGCTATGCCTGTAGAGTATATTTTTGTGTTTCCCTTTGACATGAGACATACTCAAAAGGGGAATGCAAGGCCACAGACAACGAGATAAGCTTTTTCCATGTTCTCATTTATTAAAAATATGATTTATGAAAGAATGTACATGCTCTCATGTTTCAAATTAAGAGAACACACAAAAATGTAAGAGCATCAAAATCAAACTCACTAAAATCTATAGCAGAGACAAAGAAATCTGCTATGTCTGTAGAGTATATTTTCATGCTTTCCCTTTGACATGAGAGATACTCAAAAGGGAATGAGAGGCCACAGACAACAAGATGAGATTTTTCCATGTTCTCATTTTTTAAAAATATGACACTGCAAAAATTTTACGAAGTCAAAACCTGTAATAATTTCATCCATTATATAAGAATATGCTATCAATCACCACATTTAGAAAAACCTTTCTGTGCAAACCTAAAATATGAATTTTCCATGACAAAAAAATCATGAGTAGCAGTAAATGAGCAAGAAGACTTACTTGGCAATTGCTCTTCTTGCTTTCCAGAAATGTTTCTGACCAATAATTCCCACAACATCATCTGGAGAAATATCCAACACTGATATAGAATCCACCATGGAGGTCTCAGAGGCGTCATTGCTTTTGTCTCCATTTCTGAATTGCAATGACCCACAAGTCTTGTCTCCAAAACATTCACTGTCAATTTCAGGTTCATTGGGACTACTACAATCCTTCCTCAAATGAGAGTCATTTCCAGGCTGAAAAATGTTTATTTTCTCCTTTTGCCTCCTCGACTCAGGAACATGGTCACCATGTTCACTGTGATTTGATTGCAACCTAGCCGAAGTCTCTTGTTGCAAACAAGTATCATTTTCATGTAATCTGGTAAAATTAGACACAAGGTTATTTCGATATTGCTGATTTTGAGATGCATTGCCTTCTTCAGGTATGTCATTCTTTTCTCTGGTTCGCAAATTTGTGGAATGTCTTGCTATATGATCACTACTTGAGACACACACTTCTAGGTTATCTTCACTCTGGTTACTTGTGTCTGGTCTCAGATTGAGACCTGTGGAGCCAAAATGACCATTATCACCAGCATTTTGGATTCTCGATGAATGACCTGAATAAGTAGGGCAGAGGGAAGCGGGTTTTTCCTGAGCTGCACTAGTCTGCATTTTAGCCTGACCTTGAACCTTCCCAGAATGAACAAAAACAGGAACTGTAAAATCATCTTCTTCACCTACCTTCTTTCGTTGCATCAGTGGTGCCACTGGAGTGTTCAAATTTATTCCATCAGGCTGGCGAGAATGGTATTTCTCAGCCACATCATTGGGTGTTGTAGGAGGGACATAATGAGGGTAAGGAAAATGTCTTTCAAGGCCACTGCCCTGCATATAAATTACTCATGATGATCAGAAAAGGTAAAACCAATATCCCTATTAAAAGAGAACAAAAGCAAGAAGCAGTCGCATGCACGCATCCAAAGAATAAAAGTTTATACCAGACCACCATAACCCCTTCCAGTGCTTTAAACTTGTAGGGAACCATTATGTAATAAAAATAGTTTATCTCAGGTGAAAGTTACTCTTAAACATCTCAATTAAACCCAGTATCAACCACCATCATTATCTCTCCGAGGAGCTAATGGCATAAGAACGCCTCATAGTTAAGACATCATAAATACCAACTAGCAGCATCACCATATGGAACACATTCATTACCTTCTATGGCAATAATGTTGAACCTAGTCATATTACTCATTAAACAGAAAATAACTTGTTGGCTCCTTCACCATAGTCAACAACCATAGCATCAAGCTTAAGGAAAAATAATGCTAAACCACTTGGGCATGCTTTCTACATAGAAACCATGCTTTTATTCTTCTATTAAGCAGTAATGAGAACAAATTCTGAAAGACAATACACAAATAAACCAACTTAAACATGACACGGAAGAGGACCAATTTAAGTGAAGGTTTCCTCAAACTATAAAATTTACAGCCAAAAACAACTCAACAACCATATAACAGCCATGGTATGAAATTAAAACAAGTAAAAGGACCAACTCTAACGAACCAGAAGCATTCTAGATCATTACTAAATCTAATTCCAAACCAGAACTTCTCTTGCTCAGAACCAACTCTAATAAACATCACTTGCAAGAAAAGTCGCATAGAGAGGAAAAATCCATATCGAATGATAAATAACAATAGATATAAATACATATAAATACATCAGAAAGTACCTGGCTTGAGGATCCTGTAGGAGCTAAGTCGCTACTATTACTCGAATTACGAGGCATAACATCTGGGTTAAACCTTTGAGATGGAATACTAAGTTGCTCATAAAGAGCCATCTTGTTCCTTGGGGGAGCTCTAGGCCCTCCTTTATCTGTATCATTCACATGAAGCCTAGGAAACATAGGCCCCGTTATCTTATCATAATCTTTCCCTCTCTTCATCTCCAAATCTCTCAATTTGTCTCTCTCTATCTCAAACTCCACACAAACTCCTAATA
Organism: Populus alba; assembly: GCF_005239225.2. NCBI lineage: Eukaryota > Viridiplantae > Streptophyta > Magnoliopsida > Malpighiales > Salicaceae > Populus > Populus alba. Next base: position 21,255,539 of record NC_133289.1, read on the forward strand.
AAAAGTTTTAATTTCACCATTAACCCACCATATAAACCATGAACCCACCACTCCAAGATAAAAAAAAAAATAATCAGATTTTGACCAAAACCCGCTTCAAAAACTGAATTTTATGCAGATCCAGATTCTGAAATCAGTTCCTCTTCTCAAAAACCAATCAGTTAACCGAGGCCTCCAAAATCAAAACCCACTAGGCCAAAATATCCCAAATTTATCAAAACCGACTCAATATTTTAACAATAAAACAGAGCCTCAAGTACCCAGATAGACCATGTCTCCAAAAGAGCTAAAATCAAAGCGACCCAGATGCCAAAAGGGGTTGTTTTGGCCAAATAAGTGAGTAAAAACGTGCTTTGAAGCAGGAATTGGAGGAGAAGGAAGGACAGAACAGAAAGAGTGTGGCATTTAGGGTTAAAAGAGACCGGAAATAAAAAGGAGATTCGAGAAACGATAGGATTGGTCGAAATAGTCTTCGAAAAGGGTAAAGGGCAAAAAAGTGCTAGATGGTGGACCCCTTTTGGATAGAACGAGAACAACTTTATTGAGCGGTTCATTCACCTTGCCTCTTGCCAATTTGTAAATTATTTTTCTTTTTCTTTTTTTTTTCGGTCCATTTTGTATTAATATCTGTTGCGGACATGAATCCAATAAATATCGAACATCTCTTTCAGTGTTTAATCCATTGTTGGAGTGGATAAGCATGGGGATACAAAAATCTATAGTGCAAGTTGTTCAAACTTTGATGATCGTATCGTATAAACCAATAGCTGGAAATCCATTGGAAATGGATTCTGAAAATCAAGACATCAGCATCATGGGTATAATTTTTGTCGAAACAGTTCGTGAAAGCAAATATATACTCTTCTATAGATGTGAGCAGCCACGTAGAAGAGGGAGTGGACTCGTGCCAAATTTCGTAATATATTATAAAATGCAATTCGATTGCAAAATTGACATGTGAAAAGCCCCGGTATTGATTTGAGTTGATACGAACGAATAAAAAAATTAAAAAATTAAAATGATATCGATTTATAAAAAATAAAAATAAAAGTTACTGATTAGAGTAAATAATAGAAGGTTATTAGAGTACATCGTATTTTCTTTCACTCTTACTCTCTTTGATAAATAAAAATAGGATCTATGTTTTATATCTTGAGCTACGATGTTCTTTTTTACCTCTTAAATTTTTTCTAATGTATGAGATGCAATAAAAAATACAAAATTATTATAAGTCATTATAGCTAACATCATATGCTAAAAGTTGCTCTCATATTTACCTAGTTGTAAAACTCAGTCTGGCTAATGACCTAGTCCAATGCTTGGGTCATTGATTAGTCAGGTTATTGTGGAAAAATCTTTAAAATACCAAATTAATTAGCAAGTAAAGAAATATAAAAAAATAACACAAGAGCATATAAAGAATTTACATGGTTCAATAACTTAGACTTGCTCCACAGGCATACAATTAAGGAAATTCACTAAGAGAAAATAGAAGATTATAAAATGTCATACAAAATTACTCTCTCACTCAAGATCCCAAAATAACCCAAAACTTGAAGTTTATTTCCTCTTTAACCACCAAATTATAGAGAATGGAGACATTTACAAATAAATTTTAATCCTAAAATATGAAAATTTCAGGCTTTTATACATTAACTAAGTATATAAGGTTTTTTTTACATGGGCCTATAATTTAAGACAAACCTAATAAATCTTCATATTGAGTTAAATTGAGCCAACTTATGAATCTTGAACTTCTTTTTAATCACCTCTACCAAGCATTTTTCAAGTATTGTATAAATCAATCAAGTTCAAACAATGTTTAAACTTGATTGCAGAAATAAGCTTTGTCAGCATATCCACATGGTTTTCAATTATAACAATTTTCTTCACTAATATAACACCTTATGACATGATATCTAGAATGAAGTGATATCTTACATTAATATATTTGGTCTTTTCATGGTATATTTAGTTCTTGATTGGATGAATAGTACTTTAGCAACCACACTGTATAACAATTAACTCATGTGACAAACCAAAATTATCAACCAAATCTCTTAACAATAAAGCTTTATTTAATTGCTTATGTCAATGCCATTTACTAATTCTTTGTTATAGACATTGTAACAATGAATTGTAAAATTATTTTCCAACTAGTGATACATCCTAATAAAGTAAAAACATAACTCATTAGTGATCTTCTCCTATATACAAATCACTAATGTAATATGAATTTAAAAAGCCTTTAACACTACTTATAATGCTACTACCCATATCATATACCAAGTCAACATCTATAGTACCTTTAAGATAATAGAGTATCTATTTCATGGCCTACTAGTGAACTTTACTAAGATTTTCCATAAACCTCCTTACCACTCTAATAACATGTGAAATGTCTGGATAGGTGCAGATCATAACATATATAATGCTTTCAACTACACTAGAATATGAAGAACCTGACGTGTGTTTATTCTCCTTATACTTTTTTGGTGACAAACTCAAAGATAATATGAAATGGGCAACAAGTAGAGAGTACTCATTGGCTTGCGATCTTGCATGCCAAAATGCTCAAGTACCTTCTCAAGATATTTTATATGTGATAAGTATAACTTGTCTACACTTTGATCTCTACATATCTCCATCTCGAAACCTTCTTAGCTGCATCTAAATCTTTAATCTCAAACTCACCATTAAACTTATTTTTTAAATTGTTAATCATAGATATGTTTTTAAAAGCAATCGATATTTTATCAACATACAACAACAAGAACATAAATGAACCATCTAAAAGCTTTATAAAATATACATAACTATTATATTCAATCTTAAATTAACCATATTCAAGAATAAAAGTATCAAAACTTTTATACCATTACCTTAATGACTACTTCAATCTATATAATAACTTTTTCAATAAGCATGTATGGTCTTCTTTACTTTAAGCAATAAAACACTTTGGTTGATGCATATAGATCATTTCATCCAACTCACCATGTAGAAAAGTTATATTGACATCTAGTTATTTAAGCTCTAAGTCAAACAAAGCTACCATAACAAGCAATAATCATATGTAACTATGCTTTACAATTGGAGATAACACTTCATTGAAGTCAATACCTTCTCTTTGTACAAAACCCTTTAGAAACTAGATATGTTTTAAACCTTGTACTCGTAACCTCTGAGATTCCATCTTTCATCTTGGAAACCCTTTTGCAACCAGTAATCTTATAGCCATATGGTGTTTTAACAAACTTTTATATTTGATTATTATAAAGAGACTCAATCTCTTTATTTATAACAAGAATCCACTGAAAAGACTATTTGCAAGAAATTCATAGTTATTAGAAAAAAGCTCATAATTATCAAGATTCTTTGCAGCATTCAAGGCAAATTCAATTAGATCAGTATAATCATACTTGACTAGTGTTTTTATTTATCTTTTTTGTTTTCTTATAGCAATATTGTAAGGTTGTTCTTCAAATACATTTTTAACAATAATATCCAACACCACATCTTTAATAGGATCTATTGAAGCATATTTTTGCACTGTCTTTGAAGCTTCAACCTCAAGCTCCACTTGTGTTGCTAGTGCACTGATCAATCTCAACATCAATACCAATTGATTCCTTTTTCCTATAAAACATTGCACACTCATCAAAGGTCATATCCCTGCTAGTAATAAATTTAGGTAACTTAGATCAATATACCACAATTGATATTCTTCCACCCCAAATATATAGCTTAGGAATATGCATTTCCTTACTTTCGGCCCAAGCTTATCTTTCTTATCATGAGTATAAACAAGACAATTAAATATTCTTAGTTTAGAATAATCAATAAAAGAACCAAATCATATCTCATATAAAGTTTTCAACTCTAAAACTATCAATAAAGATAAATTCACCATATAGCAAGCCATGTTAAATCTAAAATGATATTTGTTTTAATGTTTTTTTGAAGAGAGATCAAACTGGACCTCACTTAGATTTTAACCGTGTCAACCAAGTTAGACTATATCAACTCCCACTTGGTTTAATATCACTTAACTCAAACTAAATCCAATATTAAAAGGTCATTAGTTAATCTGCTAAGTCAGATAAGATTTAATAATACCGGTTTTATGATAGCTAATAATATATATTTTAAATGTCCCTTTATTTTTTTTTCAAGATATTCACTTTTGTTTTCGGTGTAAAGTTGTTCCTTTTCTTTTATTCATAAAGAAAAGACTTTCAAAAAATTGTAGATTATAAACAATATAATATAAAGAAAATGACACCAATAATAGTTAAGCTGGAGCAAATATTTTTTGAAATAGGTCATTTGATTCACTTGAATATGTCATGTATGATATCTCAATCTTTTAACGATATGACTAATAAAATTAATACTTATTTGGTTGGTTGATAAAAACAAAAGTTTCCAATGATTTCCAATTTTCTACCATTGAGTTGCCAATATTCAATAAAAATCAGGAGACCTGATCGATAAACTTAGAATCTCATCAAAACAGTTATATTTTAACTTTTTAAAAAATTAAAATTAAATAATATTATTTTAATTTATATATATCAACCCATCCAATCTACAAGTTAGGTTTTGTGTCGGGTCATGATCGTTTATGGTTTAATAACTTTTCCTTGGTTGACCCATGAAAAGAAAGGAATCTGGGAGAGGGCCCTTAATGATTTTTCTAATCTGGACTCTGGATTCGCTTTCACACCAGAATTAATAGCTTTCCTTTTTTCCATTTCCAACAAAAAAAAATTAAAAAGAAAAATTAAAAGCGAGACAAGGCAAGGCCCCAAGGAAAGGCAGGGCAGGTTCAAAAGTATTATTATTAAGAAAGGAAGGGGAAAAGGGAAATTGAACTTGATGGTTCAATCGCATGGCTTCCTCTTCTTCTTCCTCTCCTCATCAGACTCGCGTTCCTTTCCCTTCCGACCCAGGTAATTCCTTCTCTCTCTCTTTTTTACCATTTTTTTAAACCATAATCAATCCATAAATTAACCTTTGTGATTGTGACTGTATAAATTATACGTGATCAAAATTAAATTATGCTTTATGTGATTTTATATTAGGTATCCATCTTACATTTTAACTAATAATTATTGATTAATTACAGGTTTAATTAAATCTTAATGCAAATTATTCTAAGTTAGCTAGCCTCCTTTTGAAGTTACTGGTTTTGAAATTTCTATGCTCAAATAAAATTCATGCGTTTTGTTTTATGGAAAGCAGGTGGTAAACCACTAGATCATGATGTTCCGATCCATGTTGTCACCGAACCTTCTCAACTTCCGGTCGAGTTCCTTAACCCTTCTGCCGCAAAGGAATTGATCATTGGTTTTGACTGTGAGGGTGTTAATCTTTGTCGTCATGGAGCTCTCTGTATTATGCAGGTCAGCTATAGTTTAGTGTTCTGTGCGCGTAATAGAAAGTATAAGTTTATAATTTTGATACTGCATTGTTTTTTTGTCATTGGTTTTGGCAGCTTGCATTCCCGGATGCTATCTACTTGGTTGATGCCATTGAGGGTGGAGAGTCGCTTATCAAAGCGTGTAAGCCTGCACTCGAGTCGAGCTACATCACAAAAGTTATTCACGATTGCAAACGGGATAGTGAGGTTTCTAGTTGAACTTGCTTGATTCTAGATGGTATTAGCTTTTTATGATGTGCACTAGTACCAGACTTTTATCAATGTAGTTAAAAATCAATTTTATTTTGTAGGCATTATATTTTCAATTTGGCATCAAGTTGCACAATGTTGTTGATACCCAGGTGAGTAACTTATAGGTGGAACTGGTATTCTATTTGGGGATTTTTTTAATGATCTTCATGCACCATAGTACATGCTCTTCAAGCATCAACAGTAAGCACTGAGTATAAGGTTTTTCTGTTTAATTGATATTGTTATTGTATCAAATTATCTATAGACTAGTGGCAGACTGTTAATGAGTCTTACTGAATTGACCTGGCAAGAGCATATTCTGTGCTCTTCATCTCTTTTGTAATGCACATTTAAACTGCTCTTTTTGGGAGCTGGGGGGGTTGCCATTTGCCAAGTTGGATGCACACTAAGTTAACTTTGGGGTTAATCTAGAACCTTTTTGGTGAAGGCTGTATGAATATGGTGTTCATGAGGGCTTGAGAGTTACACTTAAAAAATGAACAAAGTTGAGTATTGCGAGGACATTATTCTGAACCTTAAGTTCATAACCATTTATATTTGATTTACACTTTGACGTATGATCAGCTTTAGGTGTGCTTCAAAATCTCTATTAGTTTCTTTTAGCAAAGATCAATTATAATTGATACTGCTATGCCTCTCTTTTAGTTTTTGAGATCAGATTTGAGCATTCTCTATCGTTGTGGTAATTGCTTATATTGGCATAGAGAATTATCAATCTGGAGCTGTCATTTTAATTTTAATACATATTTATCATTTTTCTTGTAGATTGCTTATTCTCTGATAGAGGAGCAAGAAGGACGGACTAGATTGCCAGGGGACTATATATCATTTGTTGGCCTCCTTGCAGATCCACGCTATTGTGGTACTTTATATTCTGTGGTATCCATTTGTATTATCTGTTTCAGGTGATATAGCTTGATTGTTGTGTGAATATATTCCATACTTGCTAAAAGTTTTTGATATAACAAATGGATGATAACTCCGATGTCTTGACATCATTTCCTGCCTTTCTCCTGTTAAAGGACTAGTGTTGCATTAATGCCTATAGTTTAATTATGCTCGTGGGTGCGTCTGAAAGCTACTCTCTGTTGTCCCTCTTTAATAACAAAAAAAGAGGTTGGGAAACAGATCTTATGAAATTTTTAGCACTCAACTGGAATCACATTGCAATGAACTGATGGGGTTAAAGTTGTTTTGGATTGAGAGGTAGCTTCTAGACATGATTCTTACTACAATGAGGCTTCTGACTTCTGTAGGGACAATTTTTTTCTTTCCTATATTTTCCTTCTCTTCTCTTTTAAGGCCTGCATCATAAGAGCATTTAGCTTCCTGGTCTATGTATTGTTTGTTCGGTAGGAAATGCAGTAGCTTTGACCGACCTTATCTTTACTTGTGATTAGCACTTTGTAGGAAAATTGATAAACCCTGCAACCTTTTTCAACTACTCCAGCATTTCCTACCAGCTTGTGCCACTGGTATCTCTTCTTTAATTGAAAGTAGATTCGTATGAGAGTAGCATTTGAATGTTCTGATGGACTTGTTAAGCTAAACTGATGTGGGACAACTCTGGATTTGTGCCCTACAAAGGATTCATGGTGAGAATGAGATTTGGGGAATGAAATTAGAAAAAAGGAAAAAAAAAGGTTTTTGACCGACGTTACTTTAGTGAGAAAGCAGTACAAGAAAGGAAGAAAAACAAGAAGAAAATAGCACTTGAATAGAGAGGAAGAAAAGTGACACTTTATGTCCTGCCCTTCAAACTAAAAAGCAAAACACTCATGATTCCATTATTTGAGTCCTTCCCGTCACATAGAATAAGTGCTCAGGCACGAAAAGCCCTAATAGTACTAAACTAAATGGAAATAGAAATTTGGATTGGAAAAAAAAATACATAACAAATAGAAAACTCCTCATGGTATTCTAGTTCCCAAATAAGCCATAATTACTACATGATAAATTCCTGAACAGAAACTTCTTTGTTCTTGGTTACATCATAAACCTTCAACCTTCCTGAACAAATTAAGCTTACAGAAATTAAGGTATTCAGAAACTTCTTTGTTCTTGGTTAAATCATAAACTTTCAACCTAGAGTAAAGATTTTCTTGGTTATTGTCTGCAATAACTACGAATATTGTTGTTTTTTTTTTTTGAAAACAAGAATACTTATCTGTTCTTATTCTCACTGGCTTGCCTTTTGCTTTTGACTGGACATACTTTGTGGTATCTAGTTGGCAAGAAAATTGACTTCCTGCATCATTCATTGTATTTCTGAGTTTTATATTTTTTGGATTTGAATGCAGGCATATCTTATCTGGAGAAGGAAGAGGTTCGTGTTCTCCTTCGACAGGTTAGTTTAAGCATCTGACTCTCTCTCTCTTCGAGTAAAGTAGAGAGAGCTATATTGAAAAAGCTATTCTCTAATGCCTTGGTTTTGATTCCAAAAAAAAAAACATTTTGGCTCTTTGGGAAGATAAAGTAGTGGCACTAGCCAGGAACATTTGCTTTCACTCTTTCTTTGACTCTGAACACACTTGCCTGTCAAGTTTGCACTCCTAAGATGCTATCCTTCTGTTGCTAGATTAGTGCAGAATGCTTCTGTTGTGCAATTTAGAGTTTCGTGATGTGCTGGCATGTGGCATTCAGCATTTAGACAAGGACTTCTTTAACTTCTGAAACTTACAAGAGAGTTAGTCCCTTGCCAAGTTAAAATTTACTGGCAAGTGTAATGTCTCTTTTCTAATGGTTGGTTGAAGATATAGTAGAGGCAATGCCACAAGCTATGAGATCAAACCAGCGACCTTAAGGAGTGCATTCTAGAGTCTCCATGCTTATTTTTTATCCCATGAATATTAAAAAGGAAATCTACTTCAGCATACTTACAACAAAATAACCAATGGTGTTTGTACTTCAAAAATTTTATTCGAGTTCTTGTACTCTAATATTATCTATTTAAATTTTTGTGTGCATTTAAACAATGTTCAATCAAGTGCATTTGTCTTGGAAAGACCCTTTTGATCACTGATGTGCAATGCTCTTTGGAATGGTATTTTCTGAACAATTGCACTTCAGTGATCATTTTTTAAAAGTTAAAAGACATTCTGATATGATAGAGGTAATCAATTAGTGATTTGGATAAACTACAAGAACCAAGGTTGTGAGCATCACTTTTTATGATTTTGACTCTGTGTTTATTTGCACTTGCATCTTCTCTAAGAGCTCAAGAGAAATTTGTTCAGCTACTGCACACCCCCTTTGCTGCAACACCCTGTGCATTTCTTACAGCTGGTACTTCCTGACATCATTGTATCTTTCTATTACTTTCAGGATCCTATGTTCTGGACATACAGGCCATTATCCGAAATGATGATCCGTGCAGCTGCAGATGATGTTCGTTTTCTTCTCTGCATCTATTATAAGATGATGGAAAAGCTGAACGAAAGATCGTTATGGTATCTTGCAGTTCGTGGAGCATTGTATTCTCGATGTTTCTGCATTAATGAGAATAATTATGCTGATTGGCCCGATATCCCTCCTATTCCAGGTTTTATGTTTTATCAACCTATCATTCTACACTACTTCGTGTTTCCCAATTGTCCTGGAATCGTGTTGCCAACTCTGTGGACTTGGTTTGTATGCCATGTTTTTAATACATCCAATAATGCCCTGTATAGAATTTTACCTATACAAGATAAAAGAGGTGCCAAACTCTCCAAATTGGATAGTTTTGCACTACATTGTATTCGCTTTAACTATTGGGTTTCATTGTTGGAAACCATGGGAAAGGATTTCCAATTGAGAAAGTTTGTTATTTTCCACAAGATAATGTCACTAACAATCTCAAGATTTGAAATAAGATAAAGTTCAAGTGCAGTGCATGCATGTGGGTCTAGATTTTGGATAAGAATGGGCTGTGTATAAGCAAGCTTTCAGCACTCCAACTGTGAATGCATGCACACCCTAAGATAAGAATGTATAAAGAAATATAGCTTACTAGCAAGTAAGAAGCAATCAAACTGAATACCTGGATCTTGTTTGACTTGTTGTTTAGCATGACCTATTTTGGATGGACTTGAGAAGGAAGGAAACAAAAATGCTTGACTAAATTGAATACTGATCGAACTGTGCCTTTTCGTTATAGATAACCTCACCATTGAGGACAATGCCCCCGAGGAGGAAATCCTTTATGTTCTTGATGTTCCCCCGGGAAAGATGGGACGTGTTATTGGAAGACGAGGAGCTTCCATTTTGTCAATAAAGCAATCTTGCAAGTATGTCTCTCTTCTCCCTCCCCTCACATATTCTTTTGTAATCCATATCATCAATTTGGTTCTCTTGTTCTTTAATCTGAGCATGTGCTTCCTTTTGCAGTGCGGAAATTTTCTTTGGAGGTGCGAAGGGTCCACCTGACAAGGTAAGTCTATCTAATTAATGATGATAACTAGCTGCCAGGTGATAAACCTTAGCTTTGGTCAAAATCTAGCCATCTTAGAATTCAAGTCGATGCAAAATGAAATCTGCTTTGAGATTTCCGTATTCAGCCACCATAGAAAGCGTGGGAACCTTCTTGTATTTTGATCATCTCAAGAAAAATAACATTATTACACTCACAAGAAAAATCCATGGAAGATAATCCAGAGTCTTTGTTCAGGATTTACTTGTATTTATTTGTTGTCATCCTCGCGTGTAAATGTCAATTATTTTCTTGTAGGCATTCATAATAGGACCAGTGAAACAGGTGAGGAAAGCAGAAGCCATGCTGAAGGGGAAAATGGTGGATATTTACTAGGGAGCTTGATGTTTCATAACTGTTCAACTTAAATGTAATAATAGCAAGTTTGAGAGAGAGAATTTGCCTGCCTAAACTTCTTATGTCTTGCCTTCCTAATACTAACTTGTTCAGTGTCTGCTGGTTTCGTACAATTATCAGCATCTATCTTTGCATCTTGGAGGCAATCTCAAATGCGAATAATTCCTAAACTATAACTTTTGGTTGGCAATTTAAGGATGACAATCTCACCGTCCACTTTCTCGCCAAACTGCACCCGAAAGTGTTAGTTTAATTGTAAATGCAAAAGGTTAGCCATAGGATGTTAAATCCATTTATTTCTCTGCGTTGAATCTAATGCAGAGAATTATTTGGGAGGCTAAACTAGAAGGACCCCTTGACCATGGGTCCTTGAACATTGTGAATGGCAGAGCTCCTAACATTCTCATGCTCCAGTTCTTCATAACAACAGTTTCTATGGTGCTTGTTGCTAGACGCAGGCTTTTACAAAAACATTCTCTACGGTTTTGTAGAATGAAGGGTGATCAAAAGGCTACCTTTCAAATTTCAGATGTATCTCCCTCTGTATACTTTCCGTTCCTTTTTTCTTGTTCTTTATGCATTGCATCTATTATTGGCCTTGATGCAAATTCGGAAAAATAGCATACAGTAAACTCCAGGTTTGAATATAGAAACAGCTTGCTCTCACACAGGCAGCGAAAAGAGATTAAAAAAAACTGCATCTCTTAACTACAAACAACGGTGCCACCACAATGCAGGAGGACTTAATAAAGACAATTTTGCAATCTTTTTGAAACAAGTAATCTAGTAAAAACCTTGTCAAGATCGGTGCAGAATCAGATCACCGTGTTGTTCTCTAGGAATTGTGAACAAGAGTGAGCACACCAATATGGCAGCACTTGAAATATCTTTACCAAACGGGCAAAAGAACAATACGCGGGCATAATGGGCGATAAAGGCCACTTGACAGAATTTACTTAAAATTACCAAAGTGGTATTGTTGGCCACCAAGGCTTGCGAAGAAATCATCTCCGCCGGTTGCTTGTGGCTGTGAAGACGTTAACCCGGATTTACCAAGGCCAGATCCCATGCCCATCGCTCTTCCCATATAGAATGAAGTTGGAGGTCCCTTTTCCCTTTCATCTAATCCATCAGTAAGATCACCCACGACACCAACATCTACAAGAGACACCTTCTTGGCTGCAAGGAGTTCAAGTGGCAAGACAATTCTGACTGAGCCTCAAAGCAAGAAGTACAATGTTAAAGAAAAATTGCAGACACTAGCACAGAGAAACCCCAGACAAGAATGTGGAATCAAAGTTCATCTCCAGAACCCTAGACAAAAATGGTAGCATGCAAACAAAGAGCGTACTTTTAAGACGATACTTTTTTCCAGAAAGTTTAAAGAGAAGACCACTCCATGGCATGGTTGTTCCTCCACCAACAAAATCATGCTATTGTAACAGTTTACTTTGAAGCATTATTAAAGTAACGACATTACTCTCTACCCACAACCCTTGCTAGAATTTCATTAGAGAAGAAAATTGTAGTTTATGCATATTAAAAACACATGAAAAGCCTGCATATTAGATAATGAAGCAAAACAAACCAATTCCATATTTGTGGGGAAAAGCCTTGCAAGAATTTCATTAGAGAAGAAAATTGGAGCAGAGTATGCATATTTTAACACATGAAAAGCCCTGCGTATTTGGTATACATGCAGATAATGAAGCAAAACAAACCGATTCCACATTAGTGGGAAAAAGCATCCAGCATAAACCACATAGATAAGCACCAATAAGGAAGCGCGTGATCCAGTTCTCTGCCACCTGCATGTGAGCCTCAAAAAATTGCCTAGTTCTTGCACTCACTAGGAGCCAACGATAACAAAGATTTTCATATGACCATAACAATCCAAAATCACACACTCCAAACTAAACCATTCTGTCCATGATTCTACGTTTAAATGGTATGCGCACAAAATGTTAAGACATCACACATGAGAATGATGAGCTCAAGTTCTGTTAGATGTATAAAGTAGCAATTAAAATCCATCAAAAGGGATTTTGCATCGTATTATTGTCCCAAGCCAAGAGCATTCGTGTTCCTTTTGCATGATATCATGGTTTATATATTTTTAAAGTTCAAACATGAAGTAGGAAAATAAAAGGAACTCAGTATTCAAGCCTCTTTTCACAATTGAGCATCCTGTTCTGTCCGTGTTGTTTGGTTAAGGGTGGGAAAAAGGGAGATAGTTTAGATAAAATTGAAAAAGTTATCATGACTCGCATCAACATCTGTGAAGTTAAAATAAAATTTTCAATGTAAGATTTCAAGGAGAAATTACAGCACGTCCATATATTCTGCAACCATCCAAATCTCTTACAACCAGTTTTGGTCATGTCTATCTGTGTGATCAAACAAGACTCTTGGTAAGCCTCTCTTGAGAACCTATTCTTAGTCGTGTTATAAATTTTAAAAAAATTCTAACTTGCTCCATGAATTCATGCATAAAATAAAAACAATTTAATTGAGGTAGATCACATATATAGCATGCATATGGAGAACGCTTCTGAAAGGAAATAGTAAGCGAGAAAGATATGCTTACGAGCAGATATATTAAGATCAATCAGTCCACGGCTAAGCGAATCTGCCCATATTCCAGACTTCACCTGGAAACCCTCCTTCTGTGGAGGATTGGAGCTTGCCAAAGACTTCCCATCCAAATTGTTAAGGCTGCCATCTTTAATAGGACTTTGAGTTGGTTCTGAAGAAGCTGGATTAGAACTAGAAGTGAATACACCAAAAAGATCAGATCCATCAAAATTGTTCATTGGAACTGCAGCAAATGGGTCAAAGATATTGGTATTTGGAGGTTCAGATTTTGGAGTCTTGATCCCGGGTTGTGCGACAGGTTCATCACTAGAAAATAAGTCAAATGTAGAAGGAACTGCAGAAGGGTTGGCAGGTTGGGAAGTGAACAGATCGACCTTTGTCTGCAAAACAAGTCACGACAAAATTTATCACCACAGAATATCCAAGCATCCATCAACAAAGCATTGAATTCTGAGCATATATAATCATGCCCTCCAGAAATTGCAAATAACAAAAACATTCTCCAACTTCTCGATAATAAAATTGGGAAGCAAATGTTATCCAAGAAACTCTAGCAACAATTAGCAATTTCTGTCCATCAGGACACAGAGCTCTACACTAAAGGTTAACTATCTTTATGAAGCTAACACACATACTTCAAAGACAAAAGGAACAAACTAAATCAAAATCCTTCTTGGTTGACACAGTCAAATAAATAACAGCTTTCTCCAATTTGAAATGGCATGCAAGAGCCAAAAACTAAAACACGGCATTTCATTTCCAGAAATTAAGATAGCAAGGTATCTGACCTGAGTCTGTGAACTTGCTTCCTTTCCAGCTTGGGGAGGTGCTGATACAAAAGCCGCGTCAGCAAACAGATCAACCTCTGCAGAATTCCCATTCATGACTAAAGCTTCTGTAGGAACAGATGTAGGTGCATCCATGAGATCACCAATCAAACTTTCTCCAAACAAATCAACTTGGTTTGAGGTTTGAGAAGCAGACTCTGTCAATGAAGATAAAATATCAAATATATGAAAATCTAATGTCAAATATATTAGAAAACAGGAAGGAATCAACAACTTGGAATCTTCAGTAGTAATTTCATTGAAAGTTTTGTGTTAGATAATATAGGAGCATGATTCATATCTAAATTATTATTGAGATGCACTCGTTTCAATTGAAATGCATACCACTGAACAGTATTAAAAAAGACATGAGCATTAAAAGGCACAAAAAGGAAACAACACACCACAGAGGACATTGCTGCCTGTAAATTTCTTGCACATTCACAAAAACATAGCTGTCTAGGACTTGGAACACAGGGGCATGGCTTCTTGGCCATTGGACAACTACAATGCATAGAGCCCTCTGACACTATGCAGTCAAACCACTGCTTCATCCAAGTATTGCCACATGCTCATCCCAATTTCTTCACTCAATTTTTTCTTTCACAAATACAAGAAAAACCACAATATTCTCACTTCATAAGAAAGCATCAATGGTTTTCCAAGGTTCATTTTGCTTTATGGATGGAGTTTGGTAATTTATAGTTTCTTAAAGTTACTGATTCAAGAGTCTGTGAGCACAGAATTTATTGGTTTCAAAAACAATGCATCTATTTAATGTTTTTTGTTCTGCATGTCCAGAAACAGATCTGAGCAAGTATCCAGGAAGCACAACATCCCTCTTTGAAAAAAAATTACAAAAACATTTTACACTTAAACAGCCCTTCAGTGTTGCTGAGTAGACAGAACACGGGATAAACAAAGCAAAACTTGAAAATTATATGCATCCCGAGCATATCTTTGACTATGATGAAACAAACGACCACACCACGCATAAAATATTCAGAATACTTACTAGTGCTGGAGGTTCCTCGGGGATCAAAATCATCGTCATCATAATTACTTGAAACTGAGTTTTTCTTATCAGAGGCACTTAGGTTAGCAGATGACTTTGATGCACGAGAAGACATATTATCTTGATCCTTGCTGCAAAACAAATATTCTGAAATAAACAAAATAACAAAACATAAAAAATACAGAGGCAAGTCATATTGTGTGCCTGTGTTTGTGCATATGGCAGAGATTGTAGTGGAGTAGCTTGCTGTTCATGGAAAATGATACTAAGAAGAAAAGAAAATGGCCAACAAACTGAAGTTGTGCTTGGTATTACGGTCTTGGATTGCAAATCCAGATTGGACGGCATCAAAGTATGGTCAGCCAAAGCATCAACGATGAATGTTTTGGTCAATTACAACACACAGGATCACGAAAAATTTTGGACTGAAATGCCAAGCACGCTCCAAATAATCATATCAGCAGTAACATGGGCATTGTTCTTTTAAATGATAAATTTACTAAGACAATCAAGAAGTATAAAAGTAATGGCCACGAAATTGTAGCTATGCCCACACATGCATAAGGAAAATAAACTGAGATTTTCCAGCAGACTGATGATAAAAAATGAAACCTTCCAAAGCCTGCAGAACCCTTTTTCAAGGTGCTGTCTTGATCATCACTTGTACCCCTTCGATGTGACTTCGTGTAGGAATCCTTTCGACTCTTTTCTTGTTTAAAACTATCATAGCTATCTTCATCTCCTGTACCACTTAAGCCACCTCCATACCGATCTCTACTTTGGAAGCTGCTGCTGCTGCTACCAAATGAGGCTGTGCTTGACTTATAAGATATTCCACTAGATGAAAGACCAACATACCTAAAATAAGGCAAACAGTTTAGTACCAACAAGAAAAAGGAAAGAAGCTCAAGTCTAATACAAAATATCAGTTCATGAGCATGAACTTACTTATCACGGTTAGCAGCAGCCTTACTTCTGACTTCGTATATTTTATCCTTATTGTTCAAAAGGGATACAATAGTTTCGGCCTTCTTCCTCACATTAAGTCCTGAGTCCTTTCCATTTGGCTCAACATATTCGAAACTTGTGAGGGACTTAACCGAAAAAGAAAATAGGGGAGCTGAAATGTTAGTGAATATTCAAGCTTACTTTGAACATTGTAGAGACAACAGGCAATTTTACTTGAATATGAAAATAGTCCTTACTGATATCTGGAATGTGTGTTCTATTATGTCATCAACAGCACGATCAGATCCATGTGCCACCAAATATTCTATGACAGTCAATGCCTGATATCAAAATGATTTAACGAATTATAGGCTTTAAAAGGGCAATGTAACAGAACAAGGTCAGGGAGTATATATGAAACTTATGCTTTTATAATCAAAATAAAAAAACTCAAAAGCAGAAAATTTAAAAAGTCTACCTTGTAAACAAGACGCCAATCCTTGCCCGTCTCACCTAACCTCGTCCACAGGACATTCATGATCATTTGACATTCGGTGCTACACCATATTGCAGGAAAACAAATAAATATACGAAATCAACCCATCTCCCCTTAACACAAAATACACCTAAGCAAACTACTTTAGTAAAGGAACATAAAAAACAAGCCATAACTCACAATTTTTTAGTAGCTTGCGCGATCTCAGCCATTGCAGAGCCATGTGGACCCCAAGGTGCATCATCAGTGGCATCCAACACCTGTATTAATAATAATTCACAAAAAAAAAAAAACGTCATTTAACAAGAAAAACCACGTACAGAATCACTATGATAGAGTCCAGCAGGCGGCAGATCCACTAATAATTCGAATAGTTAATACTTTGAGAACTACACTGTTAAATCGAAACAGAAAATATGTTCTATTTAAAAGCCTGTGCTATTATTGTGGAAGCTAAAAAATTTCATCGAATCAGAAACTCAAGCAGCACAAATCAAGTTAATGCTGTCAGATTAGCACAAAGGCAGCATAGATCAATAATGTTTACCAAAAAAGGAAAAATCAATCCTATAAAAATTTATAAAATTAGCATTGCACAAAATACAAAACTAATACGCACCAAATTGCTATCGAATTTTATCAATTTAATTTGAAAAAAATATATAATCAATTCATTTACGAAATATTTATTACCTTTTGTTCGATTTCAGGAACCTTCAAGACCTTGAGATTGACCTCTCTCTTTCTGCAACCAAAAACAGGAAAGAAAAAAAAAACCATTAGAATTGAATCATAATCGATCCAGTTGCAAGAAAAATGGAAATGAGAGAATTGGAAGCTGACATTTCGCGGACTGTTTGATCAAAGACTTTGATGAAATCCATGATGGATCTGCAAATCGGTGGCGTCTGATTAAGATCTGAACGAATTGCAGGATGGAGAAATGCAGAGATTTGGTAAGTGAGAATTGTTAAGTGGTGAGATCTTGGATTTGGTCGAAGAGAGGAGATGCGTAATCAGGCAGGAATGTTTCTGTGGTTTTAATAATTTTATTATTTTGAGGAGGCAAGAGAACGAGGATGGTACTTATGTTTTGAGTACCAATATCGCTTCCTTTTCTCGATACTAAATTATTAGTATTGTCTAGTTTTCTTTTTTTCTTTTTCTTTTTTAAAATAGTTTTTTCTTGCATGGTTTGAAATTACCATGACTTTCGGAAAAATTAACTCTTATCCGAGGAACGTAATAAAATTGTTTTTATTTTTTGGTTTAGCATGCGTAATAAAAGTGTTTTTACTTTCTTTTATATATATTTTTACGATAAAGATATTTTTTAGTCTGCAGATCTATAAAAACTAGGTCTTTTTATGAAGATCTTAGAGATGCACGTTCTAGATCTATTTTGTACAAAAAAAAAATTTCTTTGAATATAGAAAATTAAAATAAAAACTAAACTTTCTCATGGTTCACACTACATCACGGGCCTATCCAAAAATTTCAAGGTAAAAAAATAATAAGGTGATGATAGCATTGCTAAAAAGAGAAAAATTATTTTGAGATTCGAGTCATTAAGTTGATCGGATTTAATAAGATTATTTAATTTAATAATATAAATAAATAAATATAATGATAATAAATAAATTTAAAGAAAAAATAACAATAAAAAACGGTCAAAAAAACTCAATTGGGTTAGCACGCGAAATATATGGCTTAGTTATGGCCCCAGGATAACTCCGTCAAAAGAAAACTGAATATAACCATGAAGCTCAATTATTAAACAACTCAATATTAAAGGGTTAAACTAAAAGAAGAAAAAAGTTAACTTTAAAAATAAAAAAAAGTCGAGATAAGTTAACCCATCAACCTCGTGTGATATAGCCCCATAGAAAGAAATGAAAAAAAAACACAGATATCAATTTTCAATCATTCAAAAATTATTTTTTTTAAAAAAAAAAACAAATGCTAAAAGATCTTATATGATAACGAAGCAAAAAACTAAATAAAAACATGATAACCTTATAATAAGCAAAATTAAAAAAAAAATACAATCTAAAAAAAGTCGAAGAAGAGCTCATCTTGGTCGGCATACAAAATCTACGACCTAGTGGTGATACTAAAGTATTCATTGAAAACAAATTAAATAAAATAATAAAACTTAATTATCAACCAACCCGGTGTTAAAGGGTGAGATAATCCAAATCTTTTTTAAAATCAATGAAAAATCCAACAGAAAACAAATAAAAAATAATAACAGAGCTCAATCTTCAATTAAATAAATGATAAAACTAAACAACCATGACCGTTAAAAAAGAAAAAAAAAAAAAAAAAAACAAGCAAATCTTAGAGGATCCCCTAAGCCTAAGTTAATCTCCTAACTTACAACCCGTGAAATCTTAGACCTAAACTTAATCAATAAGCTAAATTACCAATTAATTTAATGTTGAAGGATCAAATTGAAAAAAATATCAATTTTAAAAAATCACTAAAGTAAAAAAAATATTAATAAAAATAAGAATCAAATCTAATAGGAAACAAACTCAAAGAATGATGAAATAGAATATATATATATATATATATATATATATATATATATATATATATATCTTAATTAAAAAAATATGGACCAAATCCAACATATGAAAAACAAATAAAGGATGATGATTTTTTTTTAAAAAAAAAAAAAAACTCAATTCTAAAAATTATTTTATATAAAAAGAAAAGTAATTAAAAGAATAAGAACTAAATAAGAATGAACAAAATTGAAGGGCTGCTTTGAAAATTTAAAAGGTTAGCGGTGAAAATTAAAAAGAATAGAGAAAATAAGAGGGGGGAAAGGTCGTTGACACCACACTAGAGGTCTGTTGAGCACACGCGTTATATAAAAATTAGATAAGTGCTGAATGGTTGAACTAAAAAAAATGAGTTTAAAGAAAGAAATAAAATGATGAAGCAAACTCGAGCAAATCTTATATATATGGATTACTCTTTCAAACTCACAATATATGAAATCATAGATTTAGACTCCGTCAAGAAGCTCAATTCTCAATCAATTTAACATTGAAAGATAAAATAAAAAAGAAATATTAATTTTAAAAATTCAATAAAGTAAAAAAAACAACAATCAAAATAATGAAGATTAAATCTGATAGAAAAAAATAAAGGAGGATAAAATCATAAAAAACACTCAATTTTAAAAAACTATCTCAAGTAAAAAAAAAAATATGGACTAAATATTACATATGAAAAAATCAAAGGAAAATAAAATTGAAAATGTTATAACTTTACAAAATAAATAGTAATTAAGAGAGTACGAGTCAAATATAAATAAAAAATAAATTGAATGACCACTTTAAAACTTTCAAGGGTTATGCGAGAAGATCGAGGAGAGAGAAAAAAAAAATGTCATTCATACCAAATAGAAGGTCTATTGCCACACGCGCCATCCAAAAATAAAGGGGCTACCATCTTTTTTAGACTAACATTTAGACTTCAAATAACATCCCACACATCACCTATAGAGTGTGATCATTACCTACATGCCAACCATTTTTTTTTTGATAATATTTATATTTGTTAAATTACCAGTAAAGAACCCCATTGTAACAAAAAAAAAATTAATGAAAAGATAAAAAGCCCTTGGGCACAAGTTAAAGAATTTTTTTATTTCACGGGTCATTCAATCATTTCACCATGCTTAGGAAATTAAAAAAACAAAAAAAAGCCCCTTGACCCAAGTTTAATATTTTATGTCTTTAAGGATAATACATGATAATTGAACAAAAAATTATTAAAATAAAAATAAAAATTTATAATAGTATTTAAAAACCATGTAAAAAAACAAAAAGTAAGTGAATCCAATAAATTTTTTTAATGAGTAAAAAAAAAAAACACACATGTAACAAGTCAAGCCTGTGTGTCTAACCATATTTTATTTTATTTTTATTAAAGGAATGGACAACATACCATTCACCCCTTGGTTTTTGAAAGAGAAAAAAAGTGATAAACAACAAGTCATTTATCATAATTTAGAAAATAAGCACGCCTCAGCTTTTGAACTTGTAATCTCTTATTTGTCACGCGCCTAACTATGATGAGATCAAAAAAATAAATAAATATAAAATAATGATATCAATTCGTGTTAACTTATAAAATCTGTGACCTTGGCCTGTTTGATTAGAGACATCAAATTTACAAGAATCACGAGGCTCAATTTTCAGACAATCAAATATTAAATGATAAAATTAAACAATAAAATTCAATTATACAAAAAATTCAAAAGAAAAACTAGAAATTAAAATAATAAGGATCATATTTGAAACAATTTAAATTTGAGGATGTATAATTTTTGATTGAAGAGCTAAATTGAAAAGAAAAATAAATTTCACAAAAGAATTAAAAAAATAAACCACCAAAAAAATAAGGAATAAAATTAAAAAATTCATTCAATGATAAAATTAAAAAAAAATAAAAAGCTTACAAAAGGGGAAAGAGAAAAAAAAAATAGAAACAAGACCGATTTTTTTTATATAAAAAAATAAATTAAATTGAATGGTAAAATTAAAAAATAAAAAATAAAAAATTTATAAAAAGATTAATAACAAAAATTAAAAATCATAAATATAAAAATTGACATTAAAATACGCGAAACTAAGAGAATTACCTTGAAAATTTAAATAGCCAACATGGATTTTGAGGGAGGAGAATGAAAGAGGAAAGGAAAAATATATATATTGTCGGCTATAATTTATCGAGAACCAAGCAATACGCACAACCTCTAAAGAAAGCCTTTTTACTTTTTATTATCTTCTATCAGTGTAAAATATCAAATCACCCTGTATTAATCTAATTATAATGCCAAAAAAAATGAAAACCCAAAAAAGCCCCTAAAAAAAACTTAAATAAATGTTGATTTAAATGGTAGTTTAGTAAATTTATTATGCAAAAAAAGTGAAAACCCATAAAATCCCTTATAAACTAATTATCTTAATTCTGTTTTCAAGGATAATATAGATATTTTAATGTTCACAAAAGAGGGAAAAGACCGTGGTGCTCCTGAGAAAATTAAAAATAACAAATGCACTATGAGAAAAAAAGTCACTTTGCCCCTGAAGGCTTCTTGGTTAATTTGTTTTTGGGAAAAATCATCTATTCACAGTGTTTTATCTTTAGTGCTACAATTCTTTCTCAACATTATCTGGCTTTTGTTAATTGATAACGTTGATGTTAATGTTTTTGTACCGCCATTTCATGACGGTTTACTGACAAATCTATTTGCAACTAGATTTTTTATTTTTTTGTCAGCGTCATGCGTCATGCGAGGTAGATTATTATTTTTTTATATAAAAAATATTCAAAGTAATAATTTAATTGAATCAAAGTTAACCTTTCGCAATCCAGAATAAACAAGAAATTTTTTTTTTAAAAAAAAACCCACAAAGATCTAGTCCTACAAAGCTAATTTTAAAAGGTAAAATTAATTTTTTTAAAAAATACAAGAGGTATATATTTAAGTTAATTCGAGTTCACTCTATAAATATAAATATAAATATATGGTGAACTCTTTTGAATGGTTTTTTTTTTTTTAATAATTTTTTGGGTTACAAAAGGAACAGGCTTGAAACAAAGCTTGGATTAATCTCAATCACACCAGCCCAGATAGTTTTAGATCCATGAAACCACTTCAAGCCCAACCCCTGAAACCTCTAGAAGGTCTCTGCTTATTTCGGTCCCAAGCTGACGACTGGCCTGCAACAACTTTACAATATTTAATTTCAAGGAGATTTATCTCACTCTCTTTAATTAATTAATTTACGAATGCAGTAAACTTGCCATGCCAAGAATAAATTTCTCTAATTCGCACGCAAAAAGAATCTTGTATTTGGACAATTAATTCTGTAAGGCAGAAAAACATTTTTTTTTTAATTAGTGAGCCTCCAGCTTCTTAATTAGGAAAACTGTGTTCTCTTTACCACACTGTGGCCGGTCTGTTGAGACAATTTTCGACATAGAAGCAAAATTCCTCTTTCGTTCAAGCCCACAATACATATTACATAGCATAAATATAACCAACTCAAGCACATCAATTTTCGCCAACTTTTGTTTCAGAATTGATGTAGCAGTAGAATACGGTAATTTGCTAGCTCCACTTTGCTGCTGGGACTTGAAAGATCGTCGTTTTCAATCTTAAACGACATAAAACAGTCATGTTTCCAGGAATTTGCTGTGGGAAAGGTGAAAATGCCGAGAGTAAAACTTCATCAGCGATAAATAAGTTAATTTACTGATTTAAAAAATAATTTTTAAAATATAAAAATATATTATTTTAATATATTTTAATATAAAAAATACATAAAAAAAATAACTATAATTACATTTCTAAATATGCTCGAATAAAAAGTTTTTTCAAGAATAATTGTTTTTCTAGAATATTATAGTTATAAATCTATCAGAGATTTTATCCAAGCATGTTTTATTTTGAACTAAATTTCTTTATCAAAGGATATGGTTTTATTTATAAAAAAAAAACATAAAACAACCTTGTCGGCTAGCGAAACCTTGATATAGTTATAATTAAGACACGATCACACATTTATTTATTTCAGTTATTCTTAGAAATACTTGTTCGATGCTTTTTATCGGAACAATTAATTTTTTATTTTTTTTTAGTTATGGGATTTAAATTTGAAGACAATAGTGAAAATTTTAAATTATTTAATCATGGCATGAAAAACACTTAGCTATAATATTGTTGGGTATTTAGAGTATAAGACATAAATCTAATAAAAGGTTTAGATACTAAATTTTTATAATCTATCCTCTTAGATGCATTGGAGACTTCTCGATTTTGATATATGTAAGATGATTTTACTTCTAAGTTTTTACACATAACAATTCGGATAAAAATGACTTGTGAATAAAAAAAGAAATGAATTTTTATTTGTAATTTGCCTTTTATTTGGCCATTACTTGAAGACGTTGCATTTTACAATGTGCAGCAAATCAAGAAGCTGAAGAAAAGAGAGAAAACCCTCACTGAAAAGGCAGAAGCAGAAGCTGAAAAGGTCGAGCAAAATCTTAGGGCGAATGACAGAAAAGGTAATATTAGTATATTACTCAAGAAAATGATTTATCCCGTTTTGCATAATTTAGAATGGCTTGAAATGAGTCTTTTTTACCTTCTTTTCTCAACTTCACAAGTTTTGAGTTTGCTTCCTAATAATTATGAGTTCAAATCATTTTAAGGTTATTAAAGATTTATATAATCGTTAATTTTAAAAATTCATGAAATTAGTCGAGATATGCGCAAGTTGGCCCAAACATTCACGTTAATTAAAAAAAAAGTATCGTAGTGGTTATTTTTTAAAAATATTTTTTTGTTAAAAAATATATTAAAATAATATATTTTTTATTTTTTTAAAAAATTATTTTTGACATCAACACATCAAAATAATAATAATAAAAATTTTAAATAATTTTTTTTTTTTTAAAAAAAACACCATTTTAAATATTTTCCAAGCACTATTTTAATATTTGAAACATGATGTTTTTTTCTTTCCCGGTATATTTGCTGATATGCAGGTGCCCTGTAATGGCTCTAGAGGCAAAGAAGCTTTTGCATCAACAAATTGAAAATAATAGAAATAGCCAACCATGCCTTCAAAAATCAGCTACGAAGGCTTACAGAAGATTTCATTTCATGATGACCACTCAAGTTCAATTATGTGAACCTCTAATCTTTTATGAAATTTCAAATAAAAATTTGATTTTTATTTTAAAAAAATAATCAAACTAAATTTTTTTGTAAAAAAACCGAAACGAGTTCAAACTGACCGGTTTCAGCTCGGTTTTTTAGAACAAAAACTGGTTAAACCGGTTTGGCTCGGTTTTGACCCGGTTTTTTCTAGTTTTTCTCGGTTTGGTTCGGTTTTTTCATTTCAGGCTTATAAAATTGAAACCAACAAGTCAATTTTTAAAAATTTTTAATCAATTTTTTTTTTTTTTTTCATGATTCAGTTTTTTTAATTATTTTTTTTTGTTTTTATTTTATTTTATCAGTTTTCTAACTTTTTTTAGATAAAAATGCTCAAAGGTTAAAGCTCCAGCTTAAAGAGTTGATGCCCAAAGCACTGGGCTCCTAGGAGGGAACTTGGGCTCTCCTGGGCTACAAAGAGCTAGGCCTTAGATCCAGCTCACTATCCTCACAAGTCACACCCTTCTATTTTTTATTTTTT
The DNA here is from genome assembly GCF_005239225.2 of Populus alba. Taxonomy (NCBI): domain Eukaryota; kingdom Viridiplantae; phylum Streptophyta; class Magnoliopsida; order Malpighiales; family Salicaceae; genus Populus; species Populus alba. Next base: position 21,280,156 of record NC_133289.1, read on the forward strand.
GAAAAATGGACAAGTATATAGTTTGTTCGAGGCACGAGGACATGCCTAACAATTGAATCTTGTTCTTCGCTTCCAAGGATTTCTTTTATTTGGATGATAGAAAATTTCCTTTTTTTATGCAATTAAGTCACAGTTAAAAAATGAATTTAACTGGTCAATACACACACACACATATTGAAAATAGTGTTTGGAAAGTGTCTTTAAGTTTTTGGGTCATGTCATTAATTTGAAATCAAGAGAATCAAATTGAGGGGGATTTAAAAATAGTTATTTTAATTATTAAAAAAATATTGTTGACTTTTAAAAAGAATACTATTTGAATTTAATTACTTTGGGAAAAAAAGTAGCAAATTGATGTGAAAGAAGTTGTAAAGGCCTTCCCCACCCCCCCCACCCCCCAACTCCCCCACCTGGTTGATCCTATGGACTGTAATTTAGCCATTTAAGACTGTGTATCACCGCCAAATAAAATTGTTATCACGTAGTTAAATCTCTATAAACTAATAATCTTGGAATTATAAAACATTATTAATTAATCGTGATATTATTTATTTAATTAAAATGTTATTTAAATTTAAATTGAGATTAAAAAAATATTATTTAATCAAGTTTATTAATTTATTGAGTATCAATCTCTCTTAATTATTTTTTTCTTCTTTAAAAAATATTATTTTCATTGGCTCACAACAAAAAATAAATATTATTTAGTTGAAATTGCAAAACTATTCTAAATTTAAATATCAATTTTTGTTCAGAAATAAAATTGACGAAGTAGCAATTAATGCAAAAACAGCCAATTAGAAAGCAATAGTCATGTTTTTAATCCTCCAAGCTACCAACAAAAGAACTATACCATTTGATTCCTCTATCAGACAAAAAAAAACACATCATGGAGGGATTATACCATGAATCCATTGATTCTATATGACTTATTTTCACCCCTTTCCCACTTTATTCGAACATAGAGTTGAGAGTAATAATTAAATCTAAATTATTTTGGCTTTTCAAATTTGATTTTCACAAATTTTAATTTAGTTTGAACCAAAAAATCAAATAATTATTACTATTATTGTTGTTACAATCCTCATCATAAAAAAAATAATGAAAATCCTAGACTTAAAAAAACTTGATCAATTACCAAGAACAATTTCTATAATTATGGCAATAGGGATTTCAGGATTGAGATTGTGATTTTTATAAATTGCGTTTGATGCTTTATTTGGGTAATTCTATTTTAATTGCTAAATTGAGATTATGAATTAATATGCATGCACATAACAAGTCAGTCTCCAATTCCAAGTTCTTTGAAGCCACGGTCTTTTGCTTGCAAGTAATTATAACACTGATCACGTCTGGCATATCTTTAATCTTGATTTTGAAGCATAAATTTTATTTTGAAAAAAAAAATATTGTTTATATTTTTGGCAAAACCTAAACGAAAATTTTTTAAAATCCAAACTTAAATAAATTTCAAGTTTGGTTGATCGAAAACCAAACTAAAATATTTGAAATCAAGATTAGATAGTCACCCCTCATAATACGTTTAACATACACACTATGACTGATGTAGCGTTTAATTACTATTTTGAGATAAGAAAATAAAAACATGTTCTTTTTATATCTCATGTTTTGAAAGTATATATAAAAATTCATTTTAATATTATTCAATAATATATTTATTTTTATATGTATATTTTCATTTTTATTTCTCCAATCCAACACATTTTATTTTTATTATTTTTATCTTTTGTATTCAAGAACAATAACTAAAACCCTATCTAAGATCCAATAACATTCATCATCAACTCAAGAAGTCTAATTTTAGAGTTTACGGAGGTTTTTTTTATTTAAATATATCCTTGATATGTGTAGTGTGTGTATAATAATGCAAATGCATGTGTTTGCTTTGATTTTTCTTCTCCAACAATTTTCAATCATATGCATACATTTCCAACTCTTTCTAAATGGTTATTTTCCTCCATTTGTTTCGTAATTCCTTCTTTTTTTTCCACACCATCACCATGTCTAGCCCTTGAGCTAAACAAACTCTCTTTCTCTCTCTTTTATTATCATTTCTTTATCAAGTAGTGAGGTCTTTGTGAGTTTTTTCCTTCTTTGTAACCCCTAAAATTAATCCTTCACTTCATGAAACATTTCTTTATTGGTATTTTTTATATATATATATAATCGAGGAAATATTTTGAACTTCAAACAATTTTTATAAGATATTGCAATCTATCCTAAACTTCAAGGTTATAGTCTCCACCCACCAAACATCAAGAAGCAGGCATTCAATTCTGTGGTAGCTAGCTTGCCACACGAAAGGTGCTGGGAAGTGTTGAATATTCTCATTATTATCGAACCACCTTCTCTGGTTGGTGCTTGAAAACAACCTTTCACTATTGCACAGCTAAATATTGGCCTCAAAGTATAAGCGCGTTAGGCGCGGGGGAGAGGAGAAAGAATTTTATGGCTAGCTAGAGATCAATTCAAGACGACTCACCGGATTCTTGACGTCTAATAATGTTTGAAGCTCCGGCATGAAATACATTCATATCATGCATGACTAGCAAACTAGGGAAAGTGACGTTACAAATAGAATATATATATATATATATATATATATATATATATAATTAAGTTGTCATTACAATATCCTAGCACTAATAGAAAGGTCAGTGTCCAATACAAAAATAAATGTTGCATGAACCATATGATGCCTCCAAGAACGGAAAATAAAAAAAGGAAAGAAAGAAATCAAAGTGGGGGACCATGGCTAGATGCAATAATGCTAATGCAAAATTATCAATGTTGTTATTTTACTGCTTAATTTCTTCAAGATTTCGAAAAATATATCCAAGTTCAATGATGGCTTTATATACAGTAATTTAAGTTTTGAGGTTGTCTTTTTTAAAAGACAATCCATTCATTGACCTGAACTAGCTCTATAATGGGGGCAAAACTGAAAGGGACTTTCTCATTTTAATAGTAAATAACTTTGACATTGATTAATTCGTTGAATAATTAATGAAGTTGTCCAATTCCAATATATATAATGCAAGGTATGTTATGGAATTTGATCATATGCACATCATAATATATAAATATTAATTTGTCTGCTAAAATATCTGTTATTATTTTGTTTCAATCGATACGGTTTATTATATTTTTTCCAAGTAACCATATATAGCATTGTTTTTTATGAATAATACAATAATTGACATGAAAACATCCATATAAAATTAGAGCAATATTACAGATATAATAAATTAGTTACCAGCTCGATCTTTCAGAATCCTAGCTAAGTTAATGAAGTAGGCCGGTCTGCTCTTTCTATGGAGTAACAAGTATATTATTGTTTGGAATTCAATCACTATGGTCAGAAAATTTAAAAAAAAAGCTACGAAAATCTCAACATAAAATACTCTGTTGTGTTTCTCTGATGAGAGATGAAAAACTTTAACAAGTAAATTCTGATGGAAACAGTAATGGAATAAAAAAAATATTCCATTCTCTTTTGTTGATGGAATAAACTTTAATGAGAATCGAATTGATTGTTTAGTCAACAAGACTTTGATATTATATTAAAAAATAATTTAAATCTAAAAGTTTAAACTATTAAATGAGGTCTCAAGATATGATTTATATAATTTTTCAATAATATTCTCTCTTAAATGAAAATGTTTTGGACTTGATACTTACACATATTTATGTTATTTTATAATTTATTTTTATCAAATAAAACAGGAGTTATGAAATTCGAACTCGTAATCGCTTTATCAATAAAACTTTAAAACCAATCTTTTCAATCAAATAGTTTAAACTAATTGACTGATATGATTTTTTTACAATTTAGAGCTATACAAGTAATTTGTTGCTCTTGATTGAGAACACAGAGTGAAAGACCTTTTCAAGCATTCGGTGTCCAAGATTCGAATTATGGTAGAATCCTGGTTCAATTGATGCTTTGAAAAAAATCTTTCTCTCCTTCAATACATGACTGCATTTGTTGGATCATTTTTGCATAACATTGGCCAAGATGTCATTTCCCTTCCTGCTTATATACTTTTTTTCCCCCTATAATGCAAACCAATCAGGTGAATGTTACTTGATTTCTTTGGCACCAAAGCCTTAATTGTTGTCATAATAAGAGCAATCAGGCCTCGATCAACGTAATTTCTCTCATTTTATTTCTTTTCTTATCTGAGCAATGTACTGATGCATGGTATACATGAATTACATGGAATGACAGGATACAATTTTTACATTTCCTCTGACAGTAAGGTCCTAAATTGTTCCCTTTTCTTTCTGTTTTTTTTTTTTTTTTGCAAATAATTTCTTCTTTGGTTGCTAATAAGAGTGGTAACAATGACAATGTGATGAAAACTCAATTTCTTAATTTTGTTCAATGCCGTGTAGGCACTGAAAGAAATATTGATTCTTTCTACAGAGATGTAGTCGACTGCTTACTTTGGAACTAGCTCTATTATTGAGGCAAAAACTGAAAGGGACCCTCTCATTTTAAAAGTAAATATAACTTTGACATTGATTAATTAATTGAATAATTAATAAAGTCGTCCAATTCCAATATATATATATATATATATATATATATATATATATAATATATATATATAGATAGATAGATAGTTAGTTAGTTAGATAGATAGATAGGTATCCATGGAACTTGACCGTATGCACATTATAATAAATGTTTGTCTGCTAAAATATCTATTTCATTGCTTTGTTGTTTATTATGTTTTGGCCACACAATGTTTTTTTTTTTAACAAAAAAAATAATGGACATGAAAATACCCATATAAAATTAGAGCAATACTGCAGATATTAATAAATTAGTTACCAGCCCGGTCTCTCAGAATCGTAGCTGGTAAACGGAGTAGGCTGACCTGCTGTAATAAAAAGTATAGTATTACTTGGAATTCAAAGCCACCTAAAGTCTAAAAGGAAGAAGAAGGGTAATTGCCCTTCACATCTTTCAGAACACACATTTTCTCGATTGCTAAAGGCAATTTGTATCTTTGGGTGGATCCAAAGACAGAAATGTTGGATTTCTTTCTTATGATAATAACATTGATACTAAACATCGCTTGATTGGTAATTTGGTAGAGTTTTTCAAAATCGTTTTCATAATATTCTGTCTTGATTTATCGAAAGAATCAATGGATTTTGAACTACGAAATAAAAACAATCATCTCCCATGATATTATTATAATTGAGAAAAATCATGATTCCTGAATTACACTTCAGAAGGACTTCCATGAGAACATTGGATTGGAGCTCAGGAAGAAGAAAGGTTAAAGGGCCCTACTTGGCCATTACACTGTGTCAAACAAACTAGAAATGTGCAAATGATCTGCCTTAATTTTCCTTTTCATTTTATGAAACACAAATTTGATGGAATTATGTGTTAAAATTAGCAAGTGCATGATGTCTATGTTTCTCTGCAATGTCAATGGGCTCGTAAATGTAAGGATCAACAATGTTTACATGTGTTTGTTCTCTAAGAAAAATTAACAATCTGTTGGATCCGTACTCTCGATATTGAGGTGTAATATCTCTAAATGTTTACATGCTGCCGGCCTCAAGTTGAGTGTTAAGAAGAAGATCAGGAACGTCTGATCCCAATCATCCCTCCAAGTGCTTCAACAAGAACTATATACTAGTCAATATTACACCACACAAAGTTATATTATTAAGTGGTTTGTGAAAAGTTTCTGTAAGAATTTAATAGAGCATTAAAAGTAACAATAAATAATTGAACTGACCATTTCAAGGCTGGCCACATTTATGGCTTGTGTTTTTTTAATTTTTTTTTAAAATTTAAATTAATATTTTTTATATGTATTAATATAAAAAAAAATACATTTTTAAATAAAAAATACTTTAAAAAAAACCTTTCTAAACATGTTTTATATCAATAAAACCGGTATATATATAATGGGTTGTGTTGATAAATATAATTGAGCAGGAGAAGGAATATTCAGCTACCTACACAAAAAGCCACCAAGAACTCGATAAAGTAAATTATGATTCAATGTCTAAAAAGTCCAAGGTGCAAATATCAGAGGGAACAAAATGTCTGCCAGTTTTGAGGGACCCCTCAAAATAAGAAACCTTAAAACTTCTGTCCATGCTTTGAATTCTTGTGAATTTCTTATCAAGGCGGTGTGGAATAAGATTAGTCAAGAGAGCTATCGTAGGCTATATTTGGCCGCCCCATGACCAAGAGCATGCCTACGGCCCCCCACCACTAATGGCAGACGTTGAAATCTGCTTGGAATCACTTGCTTTAGCTCTTTGCGTTTAAGCACAGTAAAGATTGAAAATTCAGAGCAGCGGGTAATTACTAAATTAACTCTTTCGTATAACCATAGTAAAACGTGCTCTTGGCTAGAAGAAAATTAAGCAGCTGGCATTTAATCTGGCAAGGAAAAAATGCTCCTATAACTGGCAACTTGTCTTGATGGGAAAATTATTCATGAGAGGAAAACGCAGATCCAGTTTGTATGTTTAGTTCTCGATCTTGGCTGAAATGTCAAAGACACATAATCAAACTTAAAAACCCAAATTAAATTTGACCCTTTTTCCTGCTTTTTCTTGTATTGAAAGGGTTAACTGTTAAGCATGCATTGGATGGCTTCTCTGATTTGTTTTTGAATTATTTTTTAGGGTAGAAGGATAACATTGCTCATCCCCGAGACTTGTTCAAATTCTCTTGCTTTGTAAAACCAAGTGACGTTATTAAACAGTACTGATTCACGTAATCACTAATCGTGCTTGAAAGAGTCTCGTCTTTGAGAGGGGCAAATTGTGCTGGACATCCCATGGAAGACGATGATGCAGTACTGTGATGACAATCAAGAGGAAATTTACAGAGAGAATCTTTTATTGTTAGCGTTCGAAGGAGACGTTTTCAATGCACCGAGCTTTGAATAGGCCAGAGTCCCATGCAACTTTCGTGAACACTGACTGGCCAGCCAGAAACAGGCATACATGCTGATGCCATCGCTCGCACATTCATGTGCACCCTCCCCTTTGAGATGGTAAAACCAAAATTTGAAAACCCCTAAAGCTGACAATTAAGGGTACGTTGATTGGTAGAGAAAGAGAGTTAAAAATACAATAAAAACTAGATCACTTACACTGTTGTGGCATGCATTACATTGATGTTACTAGCTATCGTGCTACAGAAACAATTATAAAGCCCAGTTCAGAGAACAAATGCTTTTCCATGCCTAAAACGTAATATCTAGGCCTCATCACTTACACTGTTGTGGCATGCATTACATTGATGTTACTAGCTATCGTGCTACAGAAACAATTATAAAGCCCAGTTCAGAGAACAAATGCTTTTCCATGCCTAAAACGTAATATCTAGGCCTCATCAGTTACTCGGAAGTGATGAAAATAATCTGAGAGACCTGGGTTCAAATTACATGTGAAAGAGAAACCCACTAGCTATACTTGTCTCTTTCCGTTTCTGGGACTTTGTCAATATTGGTTAGTGACGCCTCGATTCAGTCCTTACGGCTTAATATCAACATAGCCAAAATCAGCAAAATATTGGTAGCAATTAGTGGCCGCTTCACTAGCTTTGTCTTGAAGCAAAAGGCCATTGAAAAAATCACTAGGAAAACCAAGTTCGGAATCCATCAATATCCCAACATCCTCAAGACCACCGTTAGTACTAGGCACTGAGAGACCCTTGTTATCCATAGCAAGTGAAGAGGAATCTGAAATGGTCGAACCTTCTTGAGATGGAGAGACAATGTGACTGTTCATTGAAAATTCAGACATGTCAGTGACCCCAGGGAAACTAGAAAATTGGAATTGGTTTGGACTCAAGTTCTGGGCAGTGCTATTGATAACAGGTTCATAGCCAATAGCAGATAAGGCAGGCAATGTTCCTGAAATTTGAGTTAATGAATAATGATCAGAGAAGGTGACAGAACTTTCGGTTTCAGCTTTAGGGACATAGAGAATAGGAGATGTTGAGCAAGGAATGGCGGGAATATTAGCAACGTTAGCGGGGGGATTGATAGGGTTGTTCTTGATTGTGAGGCTTATTTTTCCCGCAAGAATCTTCTTTTTCAATTTGGTGTTCCAGTAATTTTTCACATCGTTGTCAGTTCTTCCAGGCAGCTGAGCAGCTATGAGAGACCATCTAAACGAAACAACAAGTTGGAGTAATTAATTATGAATCAAATGGTTGCATGGCAGATCTAAACAAATTCCATACAGTAAAAAAGGACCAAACGAAGCTTTGTATATATAGACAAGACACATACAATAATTATGTAGAATCGAATAAGGCTTCAACCAAAAAAAAAAAAAAAACAAATTAAGTAGACCCGGAAACTTACCTGCTTCCCATTTGACTATAGAGAGTGCATATGATGTTGTCTTCTTCTTCAGTAAAGCCTCCATGTTTGATGTCTGGTCTGAGATAATTAAGCCATCGTAACCGGCAGCTCTTGCCGCATCGCTTGAGGCCTGTGACCGATAAGATCATAAATCAAGGTTTAGCTCTTGAATAGGTAAGAAATTGAAGGGGTTCGACTACTTACTTGGCTACACTACAAAGCAAGAAAGCATGGACAATTGGCGCATTACCTTGCGTGCAAATCAAACATTTGCAAAGAAAAGCAATTCAATATTGTAAAATTATTTCAATTATATGTAATACAAAAGAAATTATATATGGGCTAAAGACCAATTAACTACTAAAGAAATTGAGCAAATGGCCCTAATAATTGGGCTGATCAAACCTAGGAAAAGCTGCTCCATACAAACTTGAAATGATGTAGGAAAATATGAGTAATACCCTGGAAACAGGAACCAAGATCAGTACTACAACAAAGAGTCAAACCACAGTCTGCTTTTTCTTACACAGCTACAGTACACAAGTCCAAGAAAAGAAATCAGTAGCACCGGAAAGGCTTCTTTTTGTACTGAAAATGTTTGAGCAAACAGGAAAAAAAACACAGCACTAATTGCCGGTGTTCAAAATGTCTGCAATTAGCACTGGAGAACAAGAATGTTAATTTGATAAGATGGAAGAGAGGCGTGGGGGAAGCAAGCAAGACTTCCTGTATTATCTTTTGATGCATTTGCAATATTGTAGATGAAAATATATATATGGAAATTAAATGAACATAATCCCTCTAGGCCTCTCAACATCTGACTCGACTGATATTTAGTAATTAAGCTAAAATCCTAAATGAAAAGAAAATGAAGAAAATTCCCCTCAAGGAAATTGTTGTCAGGCAAAACCAACATGTGTGTGTGTGCGCGCGCGTTCGAGAGAGAGAGAGAGAGATTACCAGCTTTTTTCGGCAAAGCAATCCAGTTACCACCAGTGCCATGAGTCTCAAGGTAGCTTTTGAGAGTGGCATCTTCCTCAGGAGACCATGGTCCTCTCTTCACGTTTGCTTTGTCACAACAAGGAGCTCTCCCCATTTCTTTTTGCTTCCAATTCACTCTTTAAGTCTTCTCCAACAGCTAGCTACTTACCTACAAGCCAAGAATAGAGAAAGATAGATAGGGAGGGAGGAGAGGGGAGGAGGAGGAGGAGAGTTGAGACACGCAAATGCCTAGGGAAAAACAGTGGGCTAGCTTCTATGGTGAAGGATATAAAGTTGGTCCAGCAGCTGATGGTACCCAGAACCTTTTAATTAGAGAAGAACCTCTTGACATTTTATGACTTTTTCTTTTTTAATTTTATTTATTGAACTTCTTTTCTCTATAATATTTTAGTTCCACCATCAGCAGGAAGTAGTCAACAACCACACCATTTGAAATGTTAACTAAACAAGACTAGGCACGTTCAAAAAAATCACCACCCGCTTCCATATAAGCTTGTACATGATTTTAATTATCGAGGTAATATTGGTAATTTAATTTAATTTAATGCTACTTTAATTGGTCACGGAAAGAGTGCTTGGTCCTGGTTCACTTAATTCAGTTACATTCATATAAAAAGAATTTATATATGTGTTTGAAACTGTGATGTGATAATTTTTAAAATAATTTTTTACTTGAAAATATATTAAAATAATTTTTTTTAGATTTATTTTTTATTTTTTACTTTTTACATTAACATATCAAAACCTTCAGAAAACACTAAAAAAAATTTCAATTTAATATTTTTTTCGAGTCAAAAACACCTAAAAATAAAAACATAAATTATATCACACACCCCCTTAGCATGTGAATGTTAGAGGCCAAGCCCAACAAAATTAGAGTTATAGTTAGTGTTTTATTAAAAAGATTTAAACTACATAGGGAAAATTAAAAAGAAGAAAAAATGAAAGGTTGTAAAGTAAGAAGAAACAAATTAGATTGTAGAATCTAAAGGAGAAGAGAAAGACAAAAAAAAAAAATAAAAAAAAAAAAAATTTCACTAGCACCACATTGTAGAAAAATATGTTTCAAACACCACTTAAAGAGGATAAGGACACCAAACAAGATTGTCTTTAGAAGAAGTAGGACACCACATGTCACTAGTTGGTAGTGCTTTTTACATGTTAGCACGTGCTTTCTTTTTTCACTTTAGTCGTTAATTCAATAATAACTCTTCAATTAAGCATTGAATCTCGTTTAACCCTTTCAATCTAATTCTTAATCTGATAATAACTTTTCAATTATGTTTTGACTTTCATTCAATTTAATCTCTAATTCAATGATACCTCTTCAATTATGATATGAATCTCATCCTACCAGAGCCAAGCCCTTTTCTTTTAATTTAGTCCCTCTATTAAACCTTTAATGTAATATTGATTTTTATCCGATTCAAGATCAAATAAGGTCTAAATAGCTATAGAAAAGGGAGAGGAAAGAGTAGATACCTGGCCGATTTAACGCATTATAATTAGGTTTATGATCGGGGTCGCATATTTGGTGTTTGCCCTGGCTAGCCGTGTGAAATCTAATATATCATCATCTCAATACTAAAACAATAGAAAAATATTGGTTTTGGACTTGCCAAATGAATTGTGTCACATCAATGCAACTTTCACCATTTTAATTTGAATCTCGACCTAGACAAGCAATTGAGTAAAGAATTTTCAAGATTAGGTTATTAGTCCAAGTTTACTTGCCCATTTTCTTTTTATATTTTCTCATAATAAATTAAGTTTCATCATTATCGATTTATGGTTTTTTTAATAGTAGTGATTTTTTATTTGGTCAATCTCACATATTGTGTTTGTGCCATTTGTTTACAAAAAAAAAAACATTTAAATCCATTTGTTATATCTTGAATCTATACTCGTAATGAAACGAGAGCAACTGAACTAGTTGAGTTTTTATTTTAGAAAATTATTCCCACACGTTCTATTTTTCTTTTTTTGATGGTCAATGATAACTTATAAATGAAATACTAATGTAATTTATTTGATCCACATTATATGTATGTATATCTTTGGTGAGGCATTTGAATATAAATATTTAAACTACTAGAGTTTCAGCTCTAAATATTATTTTGAAAAGTCTATAATGGACCCAAATTTAATGGATTGAAGAACCCTTGAAGGCCAAAAGATCTCCCTTAAAAGAACATGGGCATTGGCATGCCCAACGCTCATGCTAGGCACCAAGTCAACACCTCACATGGGCTTGGGCACGCGTCCAAGCCCATCTATCACGGGCCCAAGTAGTGTATTTGGGTCTGTTTTTCACACTCTCCTGAGATATTTTTTACTAAATCAGGTAACTCGTTTGAGTCTAACACTCTCCTGAGATATTTTTTACTAAATCAATACCTTTTTTATCAACCTCTCTTTACACTCTTAGGTGTATAAAAATCTCTCATGGTCTGTTATATTTTCATCTCATTAATGTTTGTGCAAGGGATATTTATTCCTTATTAATGCATGTGTAAGGGATATTTATCCTTCATTAATGCTATTAAAATAAAATTACACTTTAACCCCTCTTTTCCAAAAAATAACAAGATATAAATACACATGAAGTCTTCAAGTTCAAGGTTTACAATCTTTATTCTTTACTGCATACATATTTTTAGAGTTATTTTTTTAGAATATCATTGCACTTTCCCTCTACAAATACACCTATTTAAACATTTGAAAATCCCCACATATATCAAAAGAGACTTTTTACAGGTACCAACTTTCAATCACCTCTACTACCTAGGCATTAACCACCTTGACTTACCAGTCACCAGTTATTTGCTACCAGCCATCTTAGATTACCAGACGCCATTTTCCAGCTACCTAAGCTAGGAAGAATAGATCATATTGCAAGAACTAAGAAATTAACCAATTATCCAACATATAAACCTTGTTTCTAAATTGCTTAGATTTTTTAGGACATCATTGGTCTATAATTTTGTACTACTCACAATTGATCAACTAGCTCGAATCTCATCTCTAATTAGTACCGTTAATTTTTTCTATTCTAAATGAGTTTACACTAGTTATATGACTCGCGCTCCATCACAGGTCATATATTTTTATTTTCAATACATTCATGTAATTTAAGAAATGTAAGTTCAGATAAAAAAATTTATGCATGGATGCAATCAAATAAACTATGAATTGTATTAGCGAATAAATAAATAAAAAGTCAATAACAATACATAAAAAAACTTGAAAAATTAAGAAACATATGTAGATCAAGATATTTATTCTAAAAGATGAAACATTTACCTTGTTGTGTTTGTTAAATTTGTTTAGTAAAATATTTTTTTTATTCAAGCAAACAATAATAGAAATAGAGACACAAATTAAATTGATCGAATAAAATAAAAGGAAAAAAAAAACCTTGTAAGGTTGCCCATATTGGAAATATTTTTTTAAAAAAAATTTTTTTGTTCTAAAAAATAAAGTTCATTTATACAAAAGATAAAAAAGTAATATATAGATGAAACATAAAAACTCTTCAAATTTAAATGCATAACTAAAAAAATAATTATCATTTAAAAGAGGTTCTCCAAATAAAATGAAAAAAAAGGAAGAGGGACTAATTTAAATATAAATTAAAAACAATTTAGAGAAAAAACCAATTTTCAAGGCTCGTGCAACTAGGCCTTTAATTTGTTTTTGTTTGTAACTAGTGTCGTCCGCCCTAAGCTTTTTTTGAAAAAAAAAAGATTACGCATCGTCTGATTTATCCAAAAAATTGAGGCTTAAGTTTTTTTTATCCAAAAAACCTATAAAACATTGTAAGAACCATGATAAACCTATATATGGCCTTAAAAAACCAAAATTAACCGAAACAAAAAATCAGCCTGAGTTCAGATATGTATTTTCACAAACTTTAAATGTAAAAAACACATAATATAAACTTTCTTAAAACCATATTGAAACAATTGACACAAATATTATATGTTTTGGCGACCTAAAATGATGTAAACGACACTTTTATTTCTCTATCACTAGAATCTAGCAACCTCTCTCTCTCCTCTCTCAAACATGAACTAAAAAATAAAAAAACATGAAATTTTATACCAAAATTGAATTGAAAAAATATTGAGCTATCAAAATTGTATAATTTGCGTGATTTGTAAAGTTCAAAGACCAAAATGTATCTTTTACAAAACTTATAGCAAACCACCCATATTTGGCTCTTTTCTCATTTTGTTCGCTTTTATTTTTTAATCTCACTATTTCATAGAAAATCAAAATCAATTGGTCTTTAATTAGAACTAAACCGTCAAAAAAAACAGTTTGAGGACCAAGTTGAAAAAAATTACACACCCTTCTACATTAATACGTGAGAGAATGAACAATAGAGTCTTGTACAGTAAAAAAAGCCATACCTTTTAGAGTTATAGTTAATTATCATATCACAATTTCTTATAGTATTAAGAAGGCCAAGTAATAATAAACTATTAGTCCCTTCATGCCACAATTTTAAAAAGTGATATGCATCATACTAACCTCAATTCGTGGTGTTTTTGAATCATTTAACCTTCGAAAAATAAATAAATCTTTTGGAAATGTCTGGTAGAAAGAAAGGGATGTTGAGGAAATATGGTTTTAAGAGACAACAAAATCAACGTTGTCTTTTTCTCTAAAACAAAAGGGAGAAAATTTTCTATAGCTGTAGACAGAGACAGCAAAAGTTTTAATGAATTATTCCACCCTTTATCCTCATAAACACTACAAACCAGATTCCACTGACTAATTGGAGAAATTAACACCATGAACACAGGGAGGATGAAGTGTCATTCAATCTCCTTTCCGGTCTACTTGGACCTGCCCAGCGGTCCAAGTGTGCCTGGGCTAGCTTGGTCCCAGCATGGGTTACATTTTTTTTTCTTACGTTTTTATTTTTATTTGTTTTTTATGTTTCATTTCATTTCTTTTTAATTTCTTATCTCATTTTTAGTATTGTATATGTTTTAAAAAAATATTATTTCTCAATGATATAAGGTGAGTTATACTATTGAATAAATCGATTCTCTTATTAGGTTACTTTATGCGTTTTTTTTAATTATTCAAGATGGAGAGATTTATTAATATGGGTATACAATTTTAAACTTTAAATTAAAATTCTATCTAAAATTATGAAATTTAAAAAATCTAAAAATATAGGAAAATAAAAAAAATTGTAAAATATATTTCAAGCACAACCTTATTCATGGATAAAATATTTATTTTAAATATTTTATTCTTCTCTCTTACCCATTTTAATAAGACAAAGAGAGAGAAATTTTTATCTTATTCAACAAATCAAATACATTATTTATATTTCTTCTTTCTTTTTAAGTAACTTCTCTGTCATGATCTCAAGTCAAATCAATTTTAAAAAGTTTCTTCACTTGAAGTACATCGTTTGAAAATGAAGTTATAATTATATTTTAAAGTATTTTTCATTTAAAATTATATTAAAATAATATATTTTTAAAAAATTATTTTTTATATTAATATATTAAAATAATTTAAAAATATTAAAAAAAACTTTTTCAAATTTTGGCACACCCTTTTAGAACTCGTTTGACATTTTAAAGCTTGTTTAACAATATACTTGGGCTGCTTTTTAAATAATTTTTTATGTTAAAATGAATGATAATAATTTTTTTTTATTTTTTTAAAAATTATTTTTAATGTTAGTATATTAAAATGATTTAAAAACACTAAAAATATATTAGTTTAAAATTAATAAAATAATTTAAATTTTTTAAAAAATATTTTTAAAACATAAAAATAAACAAACTTTTAAAATCAAAACCAAACAGGGCAGGCATCCACAATTTTTTCCTGGTTTTGAAACTTCTCCAGTCTCTAACAAAAACCCGTTCTATGTTTTTCCCCTTCTTTCACTTTCAACCGTAAAATCATGGTTGAAACAAGCTGTCTTATATGACTCTACAGGCCACCATACAGATGAGGGTGTTGGAAAGTCTTAGCATCCTCCATTGAAATTAACACCCCTCATTAATTAAGTCGAGACCATTACTCCATTCTTGTCATGGAATTCACGCCAAGTGCCTTGATCGCCGAGTGCTTTATGTGATATATCGGTTTATTTGTAAGGATAAATCAATAATATCTGCGGGAGATTTTAGGTGGGAGAAAGAGATTTAGGAGATGTCAACTTTACAAGTTTTAGGGCCAAACTACAGATTGTTCGACAGATGCAGGTAACAAAATTTTCTTACAGGGATCGGCGCCTATCTCCGGCTCTGAGGATAATAAAAAGGAAAAACATAAAAACTGACTAGTATGTTTTTCTGATGTCATGTACACACATATGCTTGGTCAATAATTTTATATGATTATTTGTTTCTAGAACCAGAATGTGTAAATATGCATGGGATAGAATCTAAAGGGTTCCATAATTGGTGAGATATTAAAATTGTTCTCTAATAGTCACGAGTTCGAGTATTTTCAGAATTATTAAAAGTTTATATAGTTGTTAATTTCAAAACATATAAAATTAATCAAAATATATATAAATTAGCCCGAACACCTTTGTTAATAAAAAAAAAAAAAAAAAAAAAACTAAACTAAACTAAACTGTATAATATGATGCTAACTTTTGATAGCACAAGAGGCCGGGTCTGAGGAGATGACGAACCGAAATGAACTGATTTTGGATTCCATGTGGCTGCATTGATGGCTTAGTCTACCCATTCAAGTCACCTGTATGAACTTTTCAAAGCGGGATTTAAACAACTTTCTACCACTCAAAGTGACAAGCCTGAATTGGTCTCTGGTGGAAGGGCCGTAGCTCCTTGTATTCGAGAAGTGATTTGATAGGCTGGCAAAGAGGAGAAATTTCTCAACAAACGCAATTACATGGCGTCTGATGATAGTGATTACGCCAGAGAATCATCCATACGAAAGCATAACAATATAACATGCGAACTTGGTAAGAGGATCTTTATTCTTTAGCCTCTTAATGAATATTTGTGCCTTCTTGATATTTGTTTGATGAATTCGTGATTTAGAAATTAATTCACATTAATACGTGTTCTAGAGTTGTTTTGTGTCTGTCTCCACTTTAATTACACAAAAATTCCGAGTTGCTCAGTCTTGTGTTGATCTTGTCTCCCGAGTACCCTTCCTCTTCCACTCTTCTCTCACAATTTGTACATCTTAGACCTTCCAAAGAAAATGTTAAATCTCAAGAACGTGTGGTTTGGCACAAAAATGTAGTTAAAATGTGCTCATCATAAGTTTAAGAATAAGTATAGGATCGAATACATTTAAGAATTAATATAATTATAACAAAATAAAATGATATATGTCATAGAATCATATTAACAATTGAGGTGAATTGTTCAATTGGGAGAGTATAGTTTATATAGAATTTGTGCCTGTTGTTTACATCATAAGTTTTATTTTAATTTTAAAACAGATTATCCCCATATTAGTTTTTTTCTCATCAAAACCAAATAATTGTTTTTTTTTTATCAAGCATTAGATAACTTTTAGTATTGTTATGATAGTTGTTTTTCAAAGTATTTTTTATTTAAAAATATATTAAAATAATATTTATAAAAAAAAATATTATTGATATAAGCACATTAAAACAAATAAAAAAAATTTAAAAAAAAAACTAAATTTTTATCTTTAAAACACGCGTTCAAATACTATCTTAGTCTCTGCCTCATAAACATTCAAGTTACGAGAAGAGAAATTTATTTCCAGTGACTGTTTTTTTGGATTCGAACGTGAAACAGTAATGTGAGGAAAAGGCCACCCTAGTGTCAAGCATCCATAAACAACTGTGTGTGTGGAAACTCAGCTGCTAGAAACTAACCATCCAAGATAAAGCATCATAATAGGAAAGGCTCATGTTTTAAGCAATGGCGGATTCTTTTAAACAACAGGGACGGACATGATGAAATCATCCTGCAAATTTGTTTTTTTCGAACCATTTCTGCTGTCCCCGGTTTTAGAAATTCAGATTTTCCCATCAAAATCCATCATGAAACTGATAATCATTTAAAGATTTCAATATCCATACAAGTTACAGATTGGGCTCCTCTATGAATGTTTCTTCATTGGGATGGAACCACTACTACCAAAGTTCACGTAGATAGACTCTACATCCATCAGAATTTGGGCCGTCAAGATGGGCCCAAAATTCGCATCTGGACTGAAGCCCCCTTCTCCTCGTCATCCCACCACTCCTGATTTTGCCTTGTGTTTTTTCTCCCCTCTCTCTCACTTTCCGAGCACCAATTTTCTTGTTTTTCCATCTTTAGCTCTTTCTTTTTAAACTCTTACACCAAAGCTTCTGAAGCTACTACAATACGCCAAGTCATCCATCTCATTATCCTTATTTTTTCCCTCAACTGTGAAATTTAGCTGCCAGTTTTTCACATAAAACAACGTTACACAATTGGACCTGCTCCTAGGTGTCAAAGGGAGCAGCGGGAATGCTTGTGTTACTATGAACTGATCGACTGACAGACATTGTTATGAAGTAAATTTGACTCGGATATCTCCTGCTTTTTTTCTCTCTCACTAACCCTGCACATAAATTCCTATGGATATCTAATGCGTGTTTCCCCTCAACCTAAAAAAACAATTTTCGGAGCTAATAGTCCCCATACCTGACGGAAGTAAACAAAATGTCAGTATGTGTTCAACGCAGACCAGTACAGGTTGTTTAAACGATGGCGCCTTTGAATGGTGGTGACAGTGACCGTGGAAACAAAGAAGAAGATCTATAATAAGTATCTGCCACAGGTTATTGTGATATTCTTGAAAATAAAAAGAAGAAAAATAAAAATCAGACAAAAACTTCTTTAGAAGCGAACATCTCAAAACGTGAGCACGGGCAGAAATATATAAAAATTGCAGGGAGCTTGATCAACAGTGACGTTCAGGCAATTATCTAACCCGAAACCACTGGGTGAAACGAAGATCCTTCTCATGGTCATTCTGACCAAGCAAGAAATTTCAAACAGCCAGAAATGGAAGTCCAATAACAGGAAGAAAGTGAGAAAAGCCAAATGTATCTGTTGTAAGAAGGATTGCCTGACGAACAAGGACAAATTCATCAAATCTGAAATATACAAGTACTATTTTTTTACATTCATAAATCAAATATTAAATTTATTAATATTATATTATATAAATATTTAAAATAAATTACATATTTATTAATAATATATATTTATATAAATATAATAGAACCATGTATACGACCAAATTAGCTATATAAAATTAACATACACAACATCAGAGTAGATCACAAGCATCTCACCAATGACCAGTGGCGAAAAACAGACACACGGCTACGAGATTCAAACAGTAGAGGATTGAAAATAAAAATAGCATAATAACGAGGTGGAATTTCTTATTTTGTTAAAAAATTAATTAATTCGACTCGTATCTTTAAACTAGTAATTAATGCTGAGGATGATAATGCATATTATGTCGCGATTTTGATTGCTTGGTTACATTTATTCCAGAAAGTATAAGGCATATTATTCTGTCCACCCCTTTCTCTGAGAATGATAATCCGATTGACAGAATTAGTTGGGCCGGCAGCACTTCAGGCATACATGAGGCTAAGTCTGGGTGTATTTGGCTTCTTACAAGGGAAAAAGAATTTAGGGAGGATAACAGTTGGAGGTTTTTTGTGGAAGGACCTTCGAGTTCCAGAGAAAGTTAAATTCTTGCTCTGGTTAATATTTCACGATGCTTCACCTACCAATTTGTTACGTTGTGATCGTACTTTGTCTCAGTCTATGAGTTGCCCCCGGTGTTCCATCTCCACAGAGACTGTGTTACATTGTCTGCGGGACTGCGGCATGGTTAGGAACATTTGGTTTCTATATATTAGGTTTTGGACTGGATCCTCTCTTTCGGAATGGTACTGTTTCTAATTGGATAAAGACATTTGCTTCTGCTGATCATGCTCCTCTCTTTCTAGCTGGTGTACGGTGGTTGTGGAAGATGTTAATATTCGAGAATTTCCAGCCTCGTGAAGATTGGGTGACCCGAAGAATATATTGTGCTGTGCAGCATGGAGCATGTCCAGTTCTGGGGAATTAATTCTCAAAGGACGCAGCCAGTATGGAGAGTTTGGACTCTATTGACGCCATCAAGCTCGTTAAAGATGACGTTAATCCATTTCACAAATATAGCTCTATCGTTCTGGAGATTAAAGAGATGACGACGAGGATGTGGCAGGTTGATCCTCGGATGCATTCGGAGAGAGTAACAGCTCTGCAGATTATCTTGCGAGAAATGCAGCAAGTATCAGAGTGGGTAACCAAGTCTTGGAGGTCCCTCCGAGTGGTGTTGCCAGCCTTATTTTAGCATATTCCATGGGTATCTTCTACCCTAGGTTTTAGTTTCTTCCTTGTTTTTCAGTTGTACCGGAAAAAGAAAAAAACTAGTAAATAATCTAGATCATTTTGACCGTCACTGTCGACAAAGTGAAAATTACTTGTCAGGACCAGCAAAGGCAACTTTTTTTCCACAGATTTTATCAAGCCCGGTGTGTTTTGGTTGTATGCGATGATGTGTTGCCCACTCGGAGCCAACTTCCACGATACCCTTCAATGTATGGAGCAACACCTGTCGTGGCAACTGTTATGGATCATGCTTAGTGATTGCACAAAATCGCGAGTCGGCAAAACAATTGGAAGATGACGAGTTCTGTGTATCCTGGAAAAATTGAAATCTCCACCTCACATGAATTGACAGGCCATGGGACCGTGTGCTTCGGCTAATTTTCCAAAGTCCAGTAGAGAGCTTGGCATCGCAAGGGACCATTTGTTTCCCCGAGGTGTTTGGAAACTGTTTATTTCTAGTTTTAAAAAATATCCATTTTTTATTTACCTTGGAGGTTAATTTTAGTTGTTATGTACCTATGATTTTCTTTCATGTGCATGCATCATACAAATATAACTTATCTAGCTAAAATTTAATGGGAAAACAAAATTAAAAGTAAATTACAATAATCTTTGTGGGTTATTATAAAATTATATAAAAATATTAATTATTAAATAAAAAAATCAAACTAAACAATTTAAAAAATAAGAGAAATTGTATTAATTAAAATCAAGCTCAAAAAAAATCAATTTTAAAAAATAAAAAAAAAATAGGTAGGCCAGTGTACTTAGTTTTATTTAATTGTTGAAAAAGAAACGCAAAATGTCAGCTGCTAGAACTTAAATATATATAATAGATGACAAATGGTCGACCAAGACAATATACACTATTATATTTTTTGGTCGTTAAAAAGAACGATGACCATAAAATTGAGTTTCAAGTTTTTTTATTTAAAAAATTTTAAATGAAGCCCCTTTCGGCCTTTCCTCTATCCAGCCAAACTGGATAAGAGTTAGGTCCTGGTGAATACCTGACTGGTAAAAAAGCTCCTTTCCTCTATCCAGCCAAACTGGATAAGAGTTAGGTCATGGTTACATGGGTGTCGGGCCAAGTGCTGGTGCATGGAAAACCTAACTTTAGGGTAGACCAGGTCATAAGTAGGGATGATTAAATCGAGTTGGTCTAAATTTATCAAAAATATCAAAACATTTTGATAAAATATATATATATATATATATATATATATATATATATAAAATCAATGAAATTTTTTATTTATACTTTATCTCGATCAATCTAGATTTTTAATTTGATTAGATTAAACTTGAACTGATGTAATTCCAGAATCGGTCAAATCCCTCTAGTATCCCTCTACCAACCATAAAATAAAATAAATTATTCTACACAGTTAAAACACACCAAAAAAGAGATAAGATAATTATTCCTCCAAAATCCAATGATGTGAAGTCCAATCCATTCAATATTATCCTGTACAGCAGACAGTGGCTACGGTTGTAGATTAGCAGCCTCTTTGGATTCTTACTTTCCATGGAAAAAGTGGACAGAGCATGTTATTAGGCATCTACAGGTTAAATTTAAAAAGAAAACATACACATTTGCAATAGTAATGGACAGTCAACAACACTGTTTTTTTTTCATATATATAAGGATAAAAAGGGCATAAGATCTTCCACCGCCATGGACAGCTATCATGGAGAGACAAAACGCAAGAGAATTATCCAGATGAAATATAATTTCCAAAAGCTACAAAAACTATCCCGTCTTGGAGCCAAATTATGGAATAAATAGCAGCGAGCATGCCATGTGACAGCAGCGATGTTTAATCCAGTGAAAGGGACTTTAGGCTCCCCACAAGGGATGCTTGTTTCTTGGGCGGCAACTTCATCCAATGCCACCCCACATTCCTACGAAAGCCCACCTTTACATGGCGTGGGCCTCGGTTCATGAGCCTTTTCAGCCGCACGTGTGGAGGGATTGCACTCGCTCCTAATTTAGCTGAACCGACAGGTCATTTCTATTCAAAACACACAAAAATGAAAAGTCACTCTAAAATTAAATCGCACTCGAGCCCAAAAAAAAATAAAAAAATAAAAGAGAGAGAGAAGAGGATGATGATTACTACTACGTGTAACCCAGGAATCACATAAAAAAATTCAAAATCAAAATCACAAGATAGATAAACATCATGCCTTAATGTTATTTTATTTTTTAAAAATTATTTTTAAGATTAACACATCAAAATGATTTGAAAACATCAAAAATATATTAATTCCGAGCAAAAAAATAAAATTCAAATTTTATAAAAAATACTTTTTAAACACAATCCCAAATAAGTCCTAAGGAAATGTAAAGAAATGGGACGACGAAGAAGGAAAGAAACTAGGTTTGCCGACATCGAATGGTGTTCAAAAAGAGATAGTAACAATTAATTTTTAAAATATTTTTTATCTGAAAATAAAAAATAAATTAAAAAAATTATTTTTAACATCAACATATTTTTTTTATATATTTATTTTTTATTTAAAAAATAACTAATAAACATGTCAGTAATTACTCGTATGTAAAGTAAAGCTTTTGAACTCCATGTATAGGAAGTCTTTCATGTTTTTTAACATGCTAGTTGAAAACCAAGTTGGAATCAAACTATTCCCAAGGCTGGATCGCACTCGTCAATTGATAACATATTATTACTTGCGAGATGAGAAAAAATCGCATTTCCGAGAGTCAAGCCAATCCAGTGTCGTTGATGGTTATCATGAAACGATCACAGACGATCTTAGTCCACCGAGTCATTAACTACACAAACCTTTTATAATTAAAGCTATTAAATATTACCGTCAAGTAAATTAATTATTGAAACCATACAATGCCACGTCTCTTTCTTTCTTTAGTTTTTCCTTTTTCATTGCAAGATTTTCCTGCTTTCGTATCATAACAATCTATTTTATTATCTAGATAATTAATCACACGTACACGTAGCAGTGTTGCTGCTTTCCTTGTGTCAGCCTGGAGAGCTCCGACTCTCTTGAATAACAAGAAATCCTTATTCTTTCGGGTTAATATTGCCGGACAAGTTTTGTCTCGGTAAAGCCTCCCGTGTGGCTACTTGGCCACGTCATCTAATCTAGGACTAGGGAAATAATGTTGTATTTACTCAGGCCTGGTAGACGGCGATACCGAAGAGGCAAGAAAGGGACCTCCGAGCCCGCTCATAATGGAGAAAACATGTTGATATCGTCATGTGCTGGTTGTTAAATCGAACCCATCTCTAGCTCCACTCCATGCTCTAACTGTGCTATCCAATTTCGAGCGTAGGTTCAGCGTGAAATCTTGGCTCGTCTGTTAGGATAAAATTCTCGACACTTGTTCCTGGAATTGGTTTTGAAAAAAAAAAAAAATTATTTACGATTTTTTTTTCACCAGATACCTATTTTTTTTATAAAATAGAATTATTTTTTTAAGTATGGTAGAATTTCTCACACGCACTCATACTTTTTTTACACTATCCCCTCACCGTAAGCTAGGAATGCTTAAAAAACTTTTGCTTCTTCTGTACTCTGTTTCGCCTCTTGCTTCTAAGGGTTTATTTAATATTATAATGTAGAGTAATTTTTAAAATATTTGTTTTTTTTTAATATATTAAATATTTTTTTTATTTTTACATATAAAACACTTTACAAAATATCAATTTAGTTTTTTTTTAAAATGAAACATATTTTTAAAAAGTATTCAGATACAATAACCTATAATCTAAAACCGTATAGAAAAAACATCATGCAAGTCTAGTGTTTTTCTTATTTTTCCATGTATATAACTATGGATGCACTAATTTTTATTTTATTTTATTTTTTGCTATAAATCTGAAAGGAAAATGTGTGAGGTGAACCTTGTACAAGTGCACTTTTCACCCACTCATGTTTTATCATAAACAACATTGTTTATGTTTTTTAGGTTTGCTATAAATTTAAGAGGAAAAAAAAATATTAAACTTGTGAGGTGAACACTATACATATGCCTCACCCTTTTACTATGGATGACACTAGTTATTTTTTAAAAAAAAAAGATTTTTCTATAAATATAAGGAGAAATGTATAAGGTAAACATTGTACAGCTGTATTGTTCACCTCCTCATGTTTTACTATAAACAATATTGTTTATTTTTTTAGGTTTATTAAAATTTTAGAGGAAAATATATTAAATCATGTTGAGTTCATTATATGAGTTCACCTTGCAAGTTTTAATGTAGACAGCATTGTTTACTTTTTTGTTGTTTAAGAAAAAATATTTTATTTTTTGTTGTTTTTATTTTTAAAAAAATCAATCTTAATCTTATTTTTATTTATATTTAGAATAACATATTTTGTCTCTTTTGAGTTATCTAGAAAGTCTGTTTGAAATTATAATTATTCAAATAATATTTTTAATATGAGCAACCTTGTAAATTATTTTTTCCTTTTATTTTTTCAATCAATTTAATGTATGTGTCTATTTTTATTATTATTTAATTGAATAAAAATAATATTTTAATTAATAAATTTAGGCAAAAACAACCGCATAAATCTCACATATTATAAAAAATTAAATATTTTAATCTATATTTGTCTCTTAATTTTTTTCTAACGTTATTTTTAGTCATCGTTTATGATTTTTTTTACTTATTAACACATATAGTTTATAATTTATTTGATTATATATATATATATGTATGTATAAATTTTTTAATTTTAACTTAAATTTTTTAAAATATAAAAAACATATTAGAAAAATCTACAAATAATTTTTTTACCGAAAAAAAATATCTAAATCACCATAAAATACAGTTCAAATATCTAGCACTCCTCTGTGTACCGATGCAGCAAGACAAACTTTTCATTAAAAAATGATATTTTCAAAATCACACACATCAAATCAAATCATAGCTTTGTTATGTCATCTCACATCAAAAGAAAAACATGTTCATTTGTCATGATCATGGTATAGATTTGCAATATGCTACGTTTGGTTTTTGGGATTTATATTTCACATTTCATTTTATGTCCTGATATTTACGACGAGAGATGTAATGCAAGTGTGGAGATTTGATTTCCATGTAAACATTTGGTGTATAGTATAATGTTATTCTTCGGTTGATTGATGTTGAATGATTGGGAAACGTTGGTGACTTGATAGTATTTTGAAGGTGATTTAATATATTACGCGAGACATGAACATGTTTTCATTTGATTTTAATTCGAAAAGTAACAATTAATTATAATTATTCCAATAAAAAATTGTAAAAAAATAATAATCAATAACTATACAGCCCTTGTTCACTTCAAGATGGAGGCATAATTATTAAATCTAGCTAGAGCTTAACTTGGCTAAGAGACAAGTTCCAGGTCACACAGGGTGACCAAGATCCATTTATAAAAATAAATAAAATGATATTTAAAATTTTAATATAAAATTTTGAAAAGATATTATATTATTATTTTAAATTAAAAATATTTCTTATTTTCTCATTAAAAAAATACAATTTTTTTCTTGTAATATATATACTTAATAGACTTTCAAACTTATATTGAAAAAATAATATTTTTTTTTATGTTTATAAAATTATTTTTAAAAAAAAACTATAAACTCAAGCATATAAAATTTACACGAAATGCTTACAGTGAAGAAAAATAAAGGCCATTACATGCTAAAATGTGAACACGAAAAGAAAAAAGAAAAAAAAAATTGAACCCGACTAGTCAGGTAATTTTTTTCCAAGTTAATTGCAGGCTCGGGTCTTTTTAAATTTTAAACCTAGGCAGAGTTACCGATTAGAGTCCCGGGTTACCCAGTTCCTGAATCAACTTGATGGGCTGAACCGGGTAGGTTTTAAGATCTTATAGCTGTAGGATCAGAGAATTCTAGACGCGTGCAAGTATAGAAAAAATTGCCCAAGAGAATTCGGGAAAGACATCAAAGGTTCAAAACAAAAACTAAAGGAAAAGGAAAGTTACTGAATACTAACACTGACAGATTTGAAGGGCACGCCAGCCTGGAGAATCGTTCTATTTCTGCCCTCCTCCCCAAGTAACACTTACAGGCCTCCTCCTCTTACTACGTGGTCGAAGGAAGACAAAAAATTGAGAACCAAATCTTGAAACTACCGTCCACTTTGTCGGCCTTTTTCATTCTTTTAATTAATTCGAGCGTGAACCCACCCTCTCTCTATATCTTCTCTCGGTCTAAAGTAGAAAAAACCAGATACAACACCCCTTTATTTTATTATTACATGGTCCCTCCTTGGACCATGGTTAGTGGTGCCTGCCTTGACCGTCACTTGTCTCTCCATAAACCTTCACATCAGTTTAATTGATTCTTACATAGACTGGGCAGGAAATTATAAAAGTTTTGGCAACTTGGTCAATTACAAGTGGCTTTGAGGAGATAACTTTAAAGATTTTCAGCAGATAAGGACGGCTTCCTATCTGTTCATTAACATCCACGTCAACCATCTTAATCTTACTGGACATGACCCTTTGTAGAAGATAATGCGAGAGGACTAATTAATTAATTAATTAATTAATCAATTGATGTTGCTTTTAATTTATCGATAACAACGTTGGAAACCCATCATACACCTGGACACTCTGGATTATAGCTAAAAGGGTGAAGAGATTACTGACGTGAAAGATCAGAAACAGGAGATGATCAGACCAGGTCACATTGACACAAACGCTTGATCAGCGGGAACAATCACTCGAGAGAGCATCGAGTTTGAATCCTCCTCTCGTATCGCCGTTCTCAATTCCACACAGGGATATTCAAGATCTTCGAAACAAGGATCCAAGCATGAAGACAAATCATCGCTTTTATAGAAAAACAAGTGAATTTTAGTTTACACACAGATAAGCCCCCCTCTGGTTTTGTTTCAAGCAAAACACAAATTGAACTTCTCCCCGGAAAAAGGAAAATAACTGACCGTCAACTACAGTTTTCACTTACCCACACCACCACATGGTTGAGAAAATTCGGTAGTACTCTGATCTGGACACTGGAAATTTTAACACAAGAAGGGCAAGGACAAAAAAGAACACTCGAAATTCAACTTGAAATATAACATTACATTGATTAGAATAATAGACATAAGGCTACTTACAAAGATGTAATTATATCCGATAAAATTAGACAAAATGATCATTCAAAATACAAATCTTTAAGAAGTTTGACGAACAAACCACCACCCGTTCCCGGCAGAACCCTAAGAAATACTTCATTTATTGCTTTACAAGAAAAGGCTTGCATCTTTTTTTTTTCTCCTCCCAAAATGCCACAAAAACGGAGAGACTATTGGTTTCTCTCTCAGCCCCTCTACAGCATCATATTTACACACCAAATCACCATCTTCATATTCACAAAAGTCAGAGAATAATCAAAAAAATCGGAAACTTCATCGTCCCTTCATTTCACTTCACCAACTCAGAAACCCACCCAACATCTGGACCCGAAACACCCGAGTCAACTCGATCGCGGTCCACCAAGTTCTCTTTACTTAGCTTGGCATATATCTTTGCCCTTAAATCTCTCCCAGACTCCACCCTCTCCATGGCAGGCTCTTCCTCACAAGTGACCCCATCTCCCCATATATCCAACTGACCAAGTCCAGACCGACTTGCCATTGTTCTAGTAGGAGTTGAAGGCAGGCTACAGAAACCGGGTCGCAGTGATGACCCACGCGGAGACCCGAATCTAAAACCGGATTGGACTCCCCAGGAACCAACAGGAGATCCCATTTTCGCCTTCCCAACCTGCAGCCCCCGCATCGAAGCAAGAAGCGCACTCATGGAATTTAAGGATCCGGGTCCAGAGCCGCCAATCACCTGTGGACTAACTGGAGACATTGGTGGCGAGTCAGATGGTGGAGAAGCTGGCGGTGAGGTCAAAATCGAAGTCGGAGATGAAACAAAAATCCCAGCTTTAGTCATGTAGGAGTCAAAAGGATGTATAACCGGGGACCCGAAATCATATTCCCCCAACCCGAGTCCAGACCCGGATCCATTTCCCTTAGGACTCTGCTGAGGAAGGAGTCTTAGCTGTTCCGGAGTATGAGCAAAAAAACAAACCCTGCGGCGACAAGCAGGTCCATCCTTACACGGCTGAGTGCGGTAACGTGCCGGATGGAGCCAGCACTCAAAGACACCGTGAGCAAACTCACAAGCATCTCCTTTCTTGCAGCCACCTTTCCGAAACTCCGGGCAGGCCGTTCCAGAGTAATGATACCTTCTTGGGTCCCTGCGCCGCGCTTTCTCGCCAGGATGTGCATAAGGACACTCAGTCCAGTCATGTGACCGGCCACGGGCACACCTTTTCACTTTGAACTCGTACATACGGAAGTGATCGCATGAGAACGCGTCCACTGGTAAATCTAGTTCGTCTTCAAAAGAAGGGTCTGGCTCGTTTGACGGAAGGTAACGGTGGAGCGACGTTAGGGAATCGAGGGCGTTGAAGTTGGTGAATGGAGAAGACGGGATTGGGGACAACGTGGGAGATGTCGTTGTTTGGTCTTCGTATGGGTCCCATTGAGGGATTTGAACGGTGGGATTCGAACGGTGATGAGAGAGTTCTCCGATCATCATCATTGTTTGGAGTCTTTGAACATTATTTGCGGCAATGGAAGTGTGGGAATGAGGAGTTGATGGCATGGTTATCGAGGATTATAAACTGCTTGATTTGACCATGGTTAGGTTAACTTGACTGTGGTTAGGTATTGATAAATGAAAATATCTACCGTCCTGCTATTTTTTAACGGTGGTTACAGTAAAGGGATTGTATCTGAAGACTTTGAAAGTGTTTGATGTGAGTGTTACAGCGATTTTTGCACCGTTGATCTTAGTTATAATCGATGGGTTCCTTTAGTAGTGATCTGCTGGATAGTGAGTGTTGTGGAGAGAGATGTTACAGCCTTGTGATTCTATCATTGCTCGTTGTTTGTCGAAACAGGCTGCTCGCTACTTTCGGACCATTGGATATTTTGAGGTAGTTATCACGTATCTGAGGTTAATCGGTGTGCATCTCGTGACTGTGGGACCACCTAGTTTTTAAATCCACAAATGTTAATTGTCACTCTGCATGCTTGTGGAAATGGAACATATAATAATTGTGGATTTTTTTTTTATCCAAGGTTTGAAGCACTCGGAACAAATCTGATCGAGAATGGAAATTGGAGATCTTTTCAACCTTTTTAGATATCATTTTCATTGGAATTGAAAACTTCATTTTCAATGAATGACCCCACGCATTGCTTGTTTTTTATAATTCACCCTATTAAAAATAGGATAATTACTTTTTCCTCTTGGTATTCTAGATAATTTGCATATATTATTCCAGCCTAGTATATTTTTTAAAGAAATAATAAGCTTTTATATATATATATATGCTGACTTAAATGTATAAATCCATGGAATTAGGGAAGAAAACGTATCATTTTAGCCCAGATAATCCGTTTACTCTTTTATACGGAGTTCATTTTTTCAAGTGTCGTTTTAAGAAATTTTCACCCTGGCATGCCTTTATATTTTCATATCTTCTCCCATGTTTTCTTTAAAAAAAAAAATTATACAAAAATACCCAACAATCACGAAGATAGAATTTAATTTTAAAAAGGTTAACTTTTAGGGGGGGGGGAATCCTAGAAAAATTAAAAAACAATCTTTAAAAAACAATGAAAAATCAATAACTCGCAAAACATGAAGAAAACAAATCATGCCATGAAACCTCATAGATAGAATATTTTTTTATAGCAGTAAAATAAATTTGCAAGACGTCGTTTTTAAAAATTTACATCGGTTATCAGTGTTTTTTATATGTGATTTTTTGATGCCTTGTTTTATTTTGTTTGGATGTTAATTTCAACTTTTTACGTTCCTATTTGTTTTTTTAAAAAAACAAATTCCAGTTTTTTAATCTCTTATATTTTATGGATTTTTAAGATTTTGTCAAGTTTGTAAGATTAATTTGTTTTCTGTGTTTCAAAAATTTATTTTCAAGGTGTTATAATGGGTATTTTTATTTTAAAAAAATAGAAAATATTGATATATGATAACATATAAGAATTGAAAAATCTCTTAAAGAATATACAGAGAGATAGATGGGGTGGATACATTAACCTTATTTTTCAATCTTAACTATTTTTTATCAGTAGAGGAATAAGTATAAAAAAACTTAGAGATAATTTGGAAATACAGTTGAACTTGTATTTTTAAAAAAATTAATTTTGTTTGTTAATTTTTTTTTATCTTTCATATTGTTTTGATACATTGATCTTAAAAATATTTTTTAAAAAATAACAAAAATATCATTTTAATATAAAAAAATATTTTAAAAAATAATCAAAATTATATTTTCAAACAGATTATTAGGATCGTATTATAAAAAGCATTGAGAAATTTCAATGTTAAGAATTATCTGTGTTTTTACATATAAGGTGTTATAATTACGGCACACGTGGTGCCTCTGCTCAATAAATTAAAAGCACAACTAGAAAACTAATTCTTTATTTTCAGTTACAATTGTTTATTCTATAAATGAGCAGATAAAATTATTTTTTTTTACAGTTAAACTATTATTTTACAATAAATTAAAGAACCTTTATTGAGCATATGTCCGGTCCGTTGTTTTGGATTGTGACTTCTTTAAATAATCAAATATCTTGTTGTAAACCTGTTGTGCCATGATTAATTAAAAATAATATAGCATTTGTTTAATATAAAGTCGACACAAAAATAGAACGAAGGGAATATTTTTTATATTTTTTGGGCAGCCATGCTCTTAAAAGAAATTATGCTGTCTCATCTTGATCATAATGGTATTTCAAATATTTAATAATATCTTCATCTCAACACAAGATTAAGAAGGTACCTTTTTTTTTTTTTTTTTTTCAGGACAATTATGCTTCCTGAAAAGCTTGTGCACAAAAAAAAACAAAAAAAAAAAAACAACAAGGAGACGCCTTTTATGTTGTTTTTGCGAACCAATGTGCTCCTTGAAAAAGTCGTATTGTTTTTTATTGATCAATATGTGTTTCTTATAACAATCACTTATGTTTTATTAAAATATCATTGTTAGAACAAAATTAATATCAAGGAGATGAATTATGGGACTGTCAAAATATCAAGTAGGTACTTTAGTAATAAAAAAATTAAATTAAGAGGTTTGTTTTATATGTGGTTTCGAGTTTGAGCCCTATAATTGCTAATGTAAGGGTTACTGAAAACTTACATAATCACTAACATGAAACTTATAAAATTAATTAAAATATACGTAGACTAATATTGATATCCACATTAATGAATAAATAAATAAAATTACGTGCTAGTCATAAAAGTTTCGTCGTTTCATCTTGCTTGATTTATTATCCACAGGTATCATTTGATTGGATAATTAAAAAAATATTTGCATTCGGTATGTTGTTTCAAAGTATGATTGAATTGATGAGTAAAAATAATCAACATAAACAGAGATATCTTCAATCAAAGAATTCTTTATCAAGAAAAATAAAACTTTCAAGAAACAAAATAAAAAAATACTCTGTTTTTTTCTATACATTCAAAACAATAAATATATTGCATGCAAACCCCACGACACACAGCTAGTTTTGATAACCACTAAAGTTACTAATATTAATAGCCAATGAATATTTACTTGGTTGTTAATTTCAAGATTAATAAAGATTAGTCAAGATATACACAAGCTGACCTGAATATCAAACATTAAAACAAAAATGATTTTGACGTGGTTTTATTATTTTTAAATTATACGATAATCATTGTTTTTGTGTTTTTTATAAATATTTTTGAGTTTATCTAAGTAAAATAAAGTGTTAATAATATACTATATTGATTAATGGTGACTTATGAATTTTATTTAATGTTAATCAAGGTTTTATAAGGTTAGTAATTGGAAAAACCAAGGAAAACAAGATTGAAATACCTTTTAGGTTTTAGTATTGTTTTTAGGAATTTCTCCGGTATTTTTTTTCTTGATTAGAGGTAAGGTAAAATTTTATACATATGTATTTAAAATATATTAAGATATTCAAGTATTATTATTACAATAGTAAATCAAAAGTTTTTAAAAAATTCATGTTTTTTTATATATCTTTTAAAACTATACGGAGATGAAAAAGTAATCGACAAGGCGAAAAAATCACGGAATATCGCGATAAGTCTAGATCATTCTTCATTGTATGATAAATTTGAGAAGTATCGATCATGTTCCAGGGTTTTGGAGACCTTACACTAAAGGAGTGAGGGAACACGTGGACGGCAAGCAGGAAGTGGCAGCCATGCGGAAATGGGAGCATTAAGTTGGGTGGGTGCACTGCTGCCACCTGTCACGACATCTCTGCTGTTTTTATGAACGCATGAACTACTTGGCAGTTAAGGGCCCGCCAAAGATAGCGGCATAGTAAAGCGAGGCACCCTCGTGCATTGTAGCCATTCCCTCCTTTCCTTCTTTAACTTGCGCCTCTGCTCCAGATATTTATTTACGATGTTACGACGTCGTAATAGCAGATCAAGAAAAGAAAAGGGAGAATTAAAACCATGTTATTGAGAAATCGCCAGGCTTAATTCGACCACCAGTGCAAACTAACAGATGGTTCATCTTTCTGTTTTTTTATCAGGATCTGGAATAAAATCATCAACTGTTTCGTCGTGTGATTAAAATTCAACGAACTAGGAGTTTTGCTTTATTTTATTTTATTTAGAAAAATACCATTTGAAGATATCATTCTTGGGATTGATGTGAATCTTCCTTTTAAAAGTAAGAGTTCTGCCTTATTTTATTCTTGAGCATGCTTGCATATCTTGCGCTAACAGCAAATTTGATTCTACCATTGTCTCTCACCCATATTCTTTTTTGTTTCAAAAAGGAGAAGAAAAACAGCAAATTAAACCTTTTATGCAAAGATTATGGGGTAAGGGTAAGTTTCTCGATCGTCTTCCGGAGGTTCAATTTATGCAGAGTGATCATCCTAATTCATATACATATACAGTAGCCACAAAACTAGAAGATGGGAAATGGAAAGAAGAAAAACATGAAAGTGGGCTGGGGAAAGGGAAAATGTATAGAGAAAATATCTTCATAGTCCCCACGCAATGACACGAACCATGTATTTCTCTCCAATTCGGATAGAAAATGGAAGAAAAATAATAAAATAATATTTTCTAAATTTTATAATACCTTTAAAACATAATTTTATTTTTCTCTACAGCTGGTCTCTCGGCGATAATTTGTTTTCCTCTTTTTTTTTTTTTTTTTTTCATTCTCATCCAAACAAGAGGATGAAAATCTCTTCACCAAACTTTCGCTCCTCACCTCTACTTTCTTCCAAACATAGATTTACCTTATCAAGGGAAAGGCTGATTGCAAGGAATAAAATCCCTCCCTTTGCAACTCCATGATCCGTGGAAATGAATGGCAGGGCACCACAGCCATCTGCTAGATAACGTGGGAAGTTGTGAGACAGCCAGACAAAATGAGCCCTCCGTACAAGAATATGGAAACCTTGCACGGACACGAACTGGAAATAAAAAACAAATCAAAGAGAATAATGTGAACGATCACGTGACACCGACCTTGTTTACGGTCAAAGGGATGTACACGTGGTTGGTATCACAGTTAATATTGCTGTTTCCTCACTGACACTCCACGAATCTAGACGTCGACAACAACAAAATCTTCATGATGCCGACATTGCTTTATCTCTTGCCTTTACTGTTTGGAAAGGGAAAAAAAAAAAGAGAAAACTTGGAGATTATCCATATGAATAGTACAGTTTTTGATAAAGTGGGCATTTAGATCACAAAATCTTTTAAAAAAATTTCAGTCAAATATCGTAGTTTAATCATTTTACAAATGTAATATGGTTAAAATATGTTGTTTTTTCTTAACTAGTTGATTGATTATGAGATATTTGATATTTAAAAATTTAACGATATGTATAATGATACAGTGATTGTTTAGTAAAAACAGCATTTAAAAACTTTTATAAAATTTAAGTGCGTTTTAAATACCATGTAAAAAAATTATGATAATTTTGAACTGTTATTTTGGGATAACCCGACCATATCTTTTATTGGGCTTGTGTATGTCTCATAATTTCATAAATGTACATGTTAGGCTTTCTATGTGATCTAGATATCATTATTTAGTTGTGAAAGACTCGCACTTAACTGCTCGCGATAACTTTTTAAAAATTTAATTTGAGTTTATTTTTTAATTTAAGGTTTAGATAAAGATAATGTTGACTCATAAAACATATCTGAAATAAAAATTCTATAAAATTTCAGTTTATATGTGAATTGTTGATCAGTTAATATAATTTGATTAAATTAGTTGAATAAAGATAAAAAATTATAATTTAATTATGTCATGTTTTAGAAGCAAAATATTTACTAAGTGTTGAAGTCATGATACAATCAAACCATGTTATTTTACTAAAAATTTTTAAAACAATGTTGTTTTTTCAAATTAAGATTTAAGATTAAGATTTTATAACTTGACGCGGGTGTTGATTCAGACTAAGATTTAAGATACAAGCAAGGAGAGTGGATTCAGGTTTATCCTGATCGAACTTTTTTTAAAAAAAAAATATATATATATATATATATATATTATTTTAATTTTAATTTGTTTTTTTTTTTTAAAAATAAGTTGATAAGTTTTTAGTGGATGAAGTTGGAGTTGACTGGGTTATCATGTCACCAAATCAACTGAGATTTTTGTTTTTTTGTATTTTTTTCAACCAGGCAGGTCAAGGTCTAGAATCGTTTGCATCCGGGTCAAGTCATCAGGCTGCTCTAGGCTTTGAAATACAAGTTAATAAAACACTTAGATGAGAGCATGTTTGGAGTGCTTTTTTAAAATATTTTATAAAAAATTAAAATATTTATTTTTTATTTTAAATTAATATATTTTTTATATTTTTAAATTATTTTCATGTACTGGTCTTAAAAATAATTTTTTAAAAAAAAAAAATATTATTAACATGTTTTTTTTAAATAAAAAATATTTTAAAAAATAAGAGTAACCATACTCCTTATTTCGAGCTAATTTAATTAAACTAGATAAGAAAATAATATGGTAAAAATTAATTAACTTAACTAATTTTTTTAATAAATTGATTAGCTTGAAAAAAATCTATCAAGTCGGGGTAAAAAACAAAGGGACTCTGTTTTTATTTATGGTAAACAACAGGCAAAAAAGACTAAAACTGACTAGCTAGTACGATGATCAAATAATTTGAATTCTTTTTTAAATCGTTACCAAATGGAATTTGACCCGTTTATTTATCGAAATTTTTTTTTTAAGTAATTTTTGAAAAAATTAATTATTTTTTGATATTTGATTGTGTAATGAAAAATAAATTTAAAAAATATTTTTTTGTGTTTAGTTGTGTTATAAAAAATGAGTTAGAAAATAACTTGTTAATGTTTTATTTTTTTCAAGTTTATTAAAATAATAAATAACAAATCTTATAATTTTAAAAGTTGAATGAGAATGAAATTGAAATTGAAAAAAAAATATAATTTCATAAATTATCTTAAATAAAATAAATAACAATCAACATAATAGAGATCAAATTTTAAAAATTAAAATATGAAGAAATTAAAATAATAATAATTAACATTTCATAAATTATTTCAAATAAAATAAGTAAGAATAAAAAAAATAAGGATCAAATTTGATGATAAAAAATTTAAATTAAAAAATGATAAGGAAAAAATAAATAACAATTATAAAAAATAATGATCAAAGTTAATATAGAAATTAAATTTTAAGATATGAAATTAAAAAAAAAATATTCAAAATAAAATTTATTCAGCGATCAAAAGTTTGAGGACTAAATTTGATATAATCAGCAAATAATATGATATTTTTTAATTTTTCATAATTTTCAGAAAGTGTTTTTTATCTAAAATAAAAGGAAAATATTTTTCTAAAAATCAAGTGAGAAAATTTTTTATTGATTAAAAAGTACTTTTAATTAATTAATTTTTTTAATAATAGATAAATATAGGTTTGGAAAGTGACAAGCACATTAACAAATATATATTTTGTCACCCACATGGGGTCATGTAGAATGTGGTGCTGCTTCCATGGAGGAAGCTTACGCTGAGCAAAAGTGCCTCGAAATGCTACAGTTCTTTTAAAATTTTATGTGGTAGCGGTACGTGTTCTCGGATACTTTCGCACACCGAAATTAAGTTATTTTCCAATCACATGCTAAGAGTGTCACATAAAATATGGGCCTATGCACCCGGTTTCTTTCTTCTTTCAACCTCCTCGAAATTCGAATCTTGGATCATAACATGCTTTCGACCAAAATTACTGCATATAATGAGGCCGTCTTATCGCCAATGCAAGATCAGATAACCATTTTATAGGTGGTTAGTAGTAAAAAAATAAGATTAAAGGTTTTTCTTGTTATTTTAGTTTCGAGTTTTATAATTATTAATATAATAATCATTGAAGAGTTATATGATAATTAATTTTAAAAATTGTAAGATGAATTAAAGTATATATAAGTTGATTCGAATACTCATATTAATAATAAAAATATAATAAATCTAATAAAAAAAAAATACAATTATTGGTGTAATAGACATGGAACGAAGGAAATAGAGAAATAAAAAATTCAAAGGAAACGCTAAAAACTCATTGAGTCAAGTGAAAAGAAAGAATAATAATTGATTGGATATTACATTTTGAAATAACATAACTGTTGGATGATCAAAATTTAACTTCTGTTATTTATTAAGATCATAAATAATTATATTTAAAAGCGCCAGCAGCTAATATTTGAAATTAATACTATCGATATAAACGACTCGTAAAGAGGCCTGCAGTGAAATCTATAAGATAAAATCCGTCAACCATGACACTTACATGTGAATTATAAATATGTTAAGACATTTTGAAAAAAAAATAAAGGAAGAACCACAAGAGTACACGTCGAGAGACGAATTACGAGCTTGAATGGCCTGTTTGGCATTGAGGTTGAAACCTATTTTTGAAAAATTAAATTTTTTTTTTTTGCTAAAATTGAATGCGATTTTGTACTTTTTGGATCGTTTTGATATGCTGATATAAAAAATGATTTTTTAAAAAATAAAAAAATATTATTGGCATGCTTTTCGACACGAAAAGCTATTTGAAAAGCAACCGCTACCACACTCCAAACACCCTTGAAGTGTGATTCAACAGTCAATTAACCCAATAAATGTGTATTTTTAAAGTTCATGAACGGTTTACGTGTTTTTTTTTTTAATTTTAAATATCATTATTTTTTAAATATAAATATCCAGACTAATTTATGAATATCTTAAATAATTTTACGAGTTTTAAAATTAACAATTATATAAGTCTCGGCTATTATATCAGCAACCAAATAACTCAAACTTAAAACCATAAAAAAAAAAAATTAATTTCAAATTTTTAGTACTAGACCATCTATTAAATATTATTATTTTTTAATATTTAGCAATGTTTTATAAGCCATTACACGTTACTAAATGCTTATCCTTATGGGATAATTTACCTTTACCGTATATATTATAAACTATTTTAACAATAACATATGAAAATATGTTACGGAACTACAACTTTTTATTAAATCTCGGACCCCCTACTGATCAGTTATTTTGATTTCTCTTCGCCATTTATTTTTTCATGCATACTGGACACGATAATTGTTTTTAAAGAGTGTTCATTAGCGCATCAAGAATCAAAGATATTATATATCACCAGGGGACAAGAAAGGAAGTTACTTTTTTTTCGCCAAGAAAGTCAGAATACTTTGTTAATGTGTTTGGAATTGAGAGCTCCACTTGTCAGCTGTACTGATATTATCTGGATATGAGATAGTTTGTGTTTTTTTTAAAAAAAATAAAAAACATGTTGTTTTACTTGGATGTGTGGTTTGTGGTTAAAGAATATTGTATTTTTGTTTAAAAAATTATCATGTATCCAAGCCAAACACAGTCTTAAAACTAAACAATAAGCTTGGCAACGTTTTCCTATAAGAAGTTAATAACTGTGAAAAAACCAATAAAAGTCTCGTTTATGGATATAAGATATGATAAAATTATAATATTTATTTTGAAATGAATTAGAAAGTTTAATATAGCAAATATAATATTAAAAACTAAAATTTAAAAAAATTATTAAAACTTGAATAGATCTATATCGGTGGTTGGTACAACACCATGTAGTGAAGCAAAATTTTATGGGCATAAAAAAAAGAAAAAAAAAAATGATTAATTTAATAATTTTTAACAATTTCATAACAAACATGTTATTTTTATTTTTCTCACATTGAGAAGCCTGTACAAGGTAATTTAACTTTCTTTGTTATTTATATTTTCTATATATATTCAAGCCTTATCAATAACTTCCTTTTACAAAATAGTACATATTGATCCTAAAGTAAAGTTAAAAAAAAAAATCTTCACCTGGAATCCATGATGTTGTCTTCCATCACACAATGGAACATTTACCCCGCAATTCCTGGCATTTCTTTTATTTATCCAGGGAGGAGAGAGTACTGAAGCACATTCCACCCACGTAAGCATCATCGACTTGTATGCTGTTGCTGGTCATTGCCTTTGAAAGCGTGAGAGCTTTTATTTTTATATATTTTTTAAAAGCATAGTTATCTAAAAATATATATTAAATTAATAATTTTTTTAGTATGTTATAATAGTTTTAATATACTAATATTAAAAATATTTTAATACATTTTAAAGAAAAAATACTCTTGAAAATACAAATTAAATGAGTAAATTCAAGACCGTTAATTTTTTTAAAAATTAATTAAAACTATGTTATTTTAATTTTTTCTTAAAAAATAAAATTAGATTCTTACTAATCAAACCACGTATTAAACCACCATATCAATCAAATTAACTGAGGCCATGTGTTATTGAATTGACCTGCTGGTACGGGCCAGGCTTAATAAACCTTGGTTATTGCAAAAGGCACACGAAGCGTTGTCAAGTCTAACGAGGTGTAAAGTAAATAATAAATTTTAGATTATTATTCTAGTGTAAGGCTTACGGAATTAATCAACACTAATTAATTGAAACCAGTAATTGCAAGTGGAGCGGTATTTTTTATCCGAGCTGGTGTGTTAGGTTGTCCTCGTCACAAGAACAGTTAAAAGGATAATGCTTTTTGTTCAATTATAAAATCCATCGGCCCATGCTTTCTGATCTTTGTGTTTAGCGAATGTCTCCTCGGAGAGCTACATCAAGCCAGTTTTTTATTGCCATCCGAGTAAAATAGAAGACAACTTGGTGTTTTCCATGGAATAATCTTGCCGTGTTGAACGGTCATGGGTTGTCCTGCGTGGCCTATTCTAGTTAACATTACTGTCTACCAGGAATAATTTAATTCCTTTTTTTTACCAGCGACACGTAGAGGGGTCGGATTTTTTTTTTCAACTTTTAAATAAATGTAAGGATGTTAGGAATGATTTAAAAAAAAAAACAAATGTAAAGATTTATTTAAATATTGATATATTAGACAAAATATTTTTATAAAAAATAATAAGATGATAATATATTAAATTGATTTAGATTAATTATGGTTAACTTGTAAAACCCGTGTTTTAGGATTTGAGATCGTGATAAGACTATAAAACCCATATCAAAACAAATTATAAATGTTAATTATAATAAAATTAATACTGAATGATAAAACTAAATTTTT
Organism: Populus alba; assembly: GCF_005239225.2. Taxonomy (NCBI): domain Eukaryota; kingdom Viridiplantae; phylum Streptophyta; class Magnoliopsida; order Malpighiales; family Salicaceae; genus Populus; species Populus alba. The sequence continues at coordinate 21,319,707 of NC_133289.1, forward strand.
TTTTTTAAATATAAAAAATAATTTGAATAAACTAATATTAGTGATCGGCGCAACACTATGGGCCAGGGCAAAATTTTATAGACACAAGTAGAAAAAAAGTAAATGCAACACTTGATTTTTAAATAAACAACAAATAATTGTTGGTTGGTTTAATAATATAAAAAGGGCAACCTTAATTTAATTACGTGAAAAAGAAAGCAAACCAGGTAATTTTTTAGGACATGAGTTAATACTCGAAAATCATAACGCGTGAAATCTTTAACCCAGGCTTAATTAAGAGGTCTAATTCCTGACTAATTTAATATTGAAGTATGAAATGAAAAAAAAATCAATCTAAAAAAGTTGTCAAGACATGAAAATTGTATTAAAAATAATGATGATTAAAATTGATATAAAAAATATAAAAGAATAAAATTCTAAACAAAATTTAATAATTTTATAAATCATCTTAAATATAAAAAATAAGAACTAAATATAAGCAATTAGATGATTGAAGGAGGATCAAATTGAAAAAAAATCTCAATTTAAAATAATTTTTTCAAATTAGAAATTGTAATCAAGAGAAAAAATCTGAAGGAAAAAAACTAAAGGGTTGGTGTGATTTTTTTTAAAGAACAATATGCAAATTGAGATGGAGAAAAAGAGAGTAAATCAAAGTAGTATCAACCCGGATGAAATCACAATACACGCCATACCTGGAGAAAAAGCATACCAGGATAATTTATATAGTTTCTAAGCAACGAAACGAGGGTTCCACTAGCAAGGGTAGTCACCACTCAATGACAGAGAATCAACTAACACTTACAATGCATGCGTCATCATCATTTTTTTATATTTCTCTTGATTTTATCTATCAAAAATGACATTTCCTATAGGACCAGTTAATTACTATGAAAAAATCATTATGAAATTACTAATAAACACTTGAAGTTATGCTTTTAAAATTTTGAATATAAAGGCAATAGAGTCACTATACCGTGGGTAATAAAATAATTTAATTGTAAAAAAATTTGCTAAAATACCTAGTTGTCCTTTAATAATTATAAAATGACAACTAGACTTTATGAAAAAAGATCATTTTAATTTTCACAGAATAGGTATCCAATGTTTTCTACACACGGTCTGTAGTTTATAGTTTCTGTTAATATAAAAAATTATATTATTTTTTATATATAAAAATGAGATTCTCTAGGATGAGTTTTACATTTACATATGAATACATACATATTCGGTAGCATGATATTTTTACAAAATATATTAATATAACATATTTTTTAATATTTTTAATTTTAACGTATTAAAGCAATAAAGAAATCATATCGAAAAACAATTTAAAACAAAACAAAACAAACATTCCTTTTGCAACTCTTGAGAAAGGACAAGGCAACCTGGAACCTGACAGGTGTGAGCTCTAAATTGTTATGTATTGAAGAGAAAATACAAGGAGGAAAAAATATGGGCTGATTTGTTAACCCATATGTCTCATCTGTCAAAACTTCATCATCAACTTTTCCTGAAAAATCATTTTTTTTCATTTAAAACTACATCAATTTAATTTTTTTCTATTTTTTCTAAATTTTTCTGGGATCGATGCTCCCAACCCGTAATCTGGACTTTATCCCAGGCGAACCTAATACCATGTTCTACAATTATAAATAAAAAAAGCTTTGCACTCCAAGCCAAGAAAAAAAGTAAAATCAGAGACAATCTCTCAAAACTCACAGGGAAGAAAACAACGACGCTATATATAAAAAATAAATTATTTTAATATATTACGGATTATTTTTTTTTTCTTCTGAAAACCTCACATCACCACAATTCTACACGCTCAAGAGTCACCATAAGAGAAGCAATTTACCACTTGCCTAGACACATCATTATCAACGTCTTATTGGAGCCACTTGAATATCTCCATGCAGTCACTATCAACAATAACATTAATTTTTCTTTTTTAATTATCGTTAGTTATCCGAACCCATTATGTATACATCACTCACCACACATAAGGCTCCATGACCATCATATTAAATAATATTAATTATTATTATTGTCCGAACAGTTGGCATTTTCAAGAACCAGAATGCCATGAAAATCCATATCTCTCTCCTCCGATTAACTCACTGCACCCAAGAAACACGCAGAAATCAAACTCCAGTTTTCATTATTTCTCCAAAGAGAAAACTCATGCCCTGACACAGCACAGCTCGTGAACATCCTTCAAGATGGAGGTGTCCATTTTATTTTATTTCCAGGACTAAAAACTAAAGAGAGTGAAAGAAAAAGGCTACAGCCTAGGAAGAGAGAAGAACCCCGCCAATATCTGATCCTGGGGGAGGTGTCCATCATGAGTTCTAATGTTTCATTTGTGAATTGTGATAGCATGCTATATTGCTAACATATCCACGATCATTCCATTACTATTACTGTGCCATCGATCTTCTGCTCAGAGCATGCCCTAATGTTTCAAGATTTCCACTGTCCAGGTTTCTGGGCAAAAAAAAAAAAAAAAAAAAACCATCTCTGCGAATGCTCTAACTTATCTAGACCTATTTTTAAAATAATATTTTTATCAGATTAACAATTAAAAAAAATAACTAAAAACTAAAACAACATGGGTATTCACAGTTCATCTAGACCTATTTTTACTGCTCAAATAGCTTTCTAAAAACGGCAACATGCTATATATATATTTTACTTGGGCTTCTTAATTTCACGTTAGTTCAAGAAAACATACTTCTTTTTTGAAAACAACTGAAATTTAAAACTCAAAAGTCAAAAACTATTTTTTACAAGTCATGTCAAACGTACTCTAAAGTCTAAATCGTGTTTTTTACGGTAAATTTTCTTTCTGTCTATACTTCAAAATTTGGAAAATATATGCTAGAAATACCTTTTCTCCCATCACGGCGTTGTGAAAAGCTCCTCCTTTAAGCGCGGTTTTGGGTGGTAGCACTCGTAAATTACTTTTTGACAACACCGGGCCGAACATGTGATTGTGAAGTAGTGAAGAGCTGTGGGTTCAGTCCTGGGCTTATTTCAAAATCCATGTATAAAAGTTTTTGGTGACAGAACTTGTCACTGCCCACATAAATCGAACCCAAATCCAAACTACATATATTTTTAGTTGGGCTGACAGAATAGTCAATAACTGCAACGTCTAACAGATTTTTAGATACCTTTTCCACTTCGTGACACATTTTGGAGGATCAAGAACCGGTGGTGGAGAAATGACAACATGACTTGTGTCCAATTCTGTACACGAATTCTCTTCTCTCCGTCCTGCTACCATCCTTAAGTTCTGATAAGTCCACAAGGACTTGATGGACTCTGATATTTCTCTACCAAAATGGGTGTGGGTTTTAGGCTAACTCCTAAGTGGGGTTCTCCAATGCAGTCTCACTCTGTCACCAATTCTACATCCATGTTCTCATCCTTTTCTGGTGAGTTCATTAGCTTCAGTGTCCTCTTTCACTGTGTCTTAAAGCCAATTCAGTATATAATTCAATTGCATGTAATCATGTAGCTAGCTAAATAGCCCTGGTAATGATGTGGATTTTCATGTGAGATTGGCTTTTAGTACCATGCTAATATCTCTTATTGAAAATGTTGTTGCAATGTTATCATTTGAACTTGAACAGTTTTTTCGTCTACTTGGTTGCTGAGGCTTCACTAGTTCATGTCCTGAGTAATGATAGTTTTATGCAAATGTAGGATATTGATTTTGGGCTGCTGAGATTACAATTTTATGTTAGGCTTCCAATTTAGTGAAATTTTTTTGATTTATTTTGCAGCTAGAGGCATGGAGGCTTCTGTCAACCAGGCAAGGTTGTCTTTTTTGTCTGTTGTTTCCGAAGAGGGTGATATTCTCAACAAACATTCTTTCAAGTCTTTTGCTTGCTCATCTGCAGCACAAAACGTGGAAAATGATTGCTTGCAAATGGAAAGACTGAAGGTTTGTTTTTAGACATTCATCAAGTTGAGGATTACTTAGTATTTCAGATTTGTTCTCATATTATTTTCGTAGCGTTCTTAGCTATTTGATTTCTGACGAGCAAGATCTTCAATCTCACAGATGAATGTGGACAAGACGTCTCATGTTAGCATGAATAACATGATGGGTAATGATAAAGTGTCTGTTGAAGAGGAAATTTCTACCTCACATACACGCTTGGGAGAGCGAACGACATCGCGTTTTAGCTTTTTGTTGGACAATCTTGATACTTTAGAGAAGCTGGTTGCTGACTTGGATGCACTGAAGTTGGAAAGGGACATTTTGCTGCAATTAGGAAGACTTGGAGCTCTAGAATTTTTCAATGCCTGTCTATCAAGGTCCCTTCAAACTTCCAATGTTTTGGACCTGTCTGCTGTTCCTACTGAGAATACAGGAGAGAGTAAAACAGATGGCATGTTAGATGATCACACAGTTAAACCTGTTGTTCGCACTGGGAAAAAGGAAGAAAGAAAATTTAGAAGAGAAAGAGCTGCCCCAGACAACGAAAAAAAAACTACTTCTTTGTCTCTGCCTTCAAAGACTGTCCAAAATAATCTTCAAAAGCCTACCTTTGTGAAAAGAACATCAAGCTCTAGTAGTAGACGATCCTTGATAGCAAGAAATGAGGCAAAAATGACGAGGGGACTCAAGGTTGTACGAACTTCCATAACATATGCTCAGTTTTCTTTTGCCTTTTTTAAAGATTAGCATTTCCATTTCATGCTATAGTGTTTCAGGTGGCTTCAGACTTGGAGAGAATCAGAACAACTTTAGAGAAAGAAACCGGACAAGTAGTCAGTTTAAGTTGCTGGGCTGAAGCAACTGGACTTGACAAAAAGGTGCTGCAGCAGCAATTGCAATTTGGTTGGTACTGTCGAGATGAGCTCATAAAGAACACTCACTCCTTAGTTTTATACATTGCAAGGAACTACAGGGGAATGGGAATAGCCATGGAAGATTTAATTCTGGTTTGTCAACTTTATCTCCATCTTTCTTCACGAATCGAGTAGCATTGTGCATTAAAAAGAATAGCAGCTTATTTATTCTGGGTTCTGAACTAAAACATCTTCTAGATAATTTGAGTAAAAAAAATTCAATTCTGTTTTCCTGATAACTCTTTAGTTTTTTTTAGATCATGAAATATAAGAGATACAATGGCTTTATATGCGAGTAAAACTGAAGACTTAGATTTTTGACAAGGAAATCAGCTCCTCCTCGTACAGAATGACTGAACCTTTGAATATGTAATAGTTTCAAGATCTAGCCAAAGAGATGGTTTAAAGCTATGGCTAGGTTCTTCGTTTGTTTCCATTGAAAAAGTAGACTATGGTGATAACACTATTTTGATACCTACTATCTTTATCTTCTATCTGCCCTTTCCAGAAGTTCTAATAAGGATAACCACTCTTGAACCTCATATGTTAGTTTGGGTTGCCAAAATGTGTGGCAGCTTATATTTTTGATTATTTTCATTTCATTGTCGGTTCTATTGCCAAGTAGGTTACTATATGTAGAACAACCTTAATTCCAACCATCACTTCTAGAGCAAAAATCTCAAGGTGCAGCCAGTTATCACTCTGCAGTAGATGCTTCACTGGAGTTTCTTCGAAAAACAAAAAATAATAAAGGATTTTGCCATTCGTGATGCTACTGGAAGGTCAATTAGACAGTTTTTTTCCTCGATCTTGATAGTAACACACTTGATGGGGATCCTTCTTAGAATCTTGAAAGCTATTAGCTTAAGGCCTGGGATCTCGTGTGGTTTGTCATTGCCTGGTGATCCTGATCGTATAATGTAGAAGGTTCAAGAAGCTATTCTACGGAGAAAGTTGGAACAGAGGCTCAGGAAGGCTTAATTCGTGTTTCTTTTTTTGAAAACCTAGAAGCTACTTTCCTTATTTAGAGTGTAAGAGGTTTAAGGAATTCTCGAAAAAACAGGGAGGCTTCTTCTTGGATTTATGATTTGTAGTCTCAGGTTTTTGTTTGCGCGAAACCAAATCTGACTGTGTTGATGATTCTACATCAAAAGCTTGTGTTATGGAATTGATCTTCCGTTGCTAGAAAATATGTGTTCACTTGGTAATTTTGGTGGTTTAATCCTCATGTGGCAACAGTTCTGCTTTCCATGTCAGTGTGCGAAATCAGATTCTTGTAGGAAGGATGATTTTGTTGTTAGTTTTATCCCTCAAATCCTGAGCATCCCATGCTGCTGTCCCTGTAAGACTCTTGCTGAATTCAGACGATCACACGTGTCTGCAATATGGTTTGCTGCTATCTTGAGTAGCTGTTGTTGGTACTTCCTGTCTGATATATCTTTGGTTCTCCAAGATGTGATTACTTCTATTTTCTAGGTTTTTTGCTTGTAGTTTGCTTCAGTAAGGTTATGAATTTGCTGAGGTAGGAAGGGGTGCTATGACATTGCTGCAGATTTCTGGTGTTCCGTGTTGATTGTGCTGCTGCTCTAATATTTCTGGTGGTCTCTCTCTATGCTGCTGATGATTTTTGGGTTGCTTCACTATGCTTATTTCATTTCGCTTTGCATTTTGCTTTGATGGCTGCAGTTTGCTAATTCAACATCCAATCCAGTTAATAGTTTGACTGGTTTGAGCCCTTTGGATAGTCAACTAGCCTCGGTGATAATTTTTTTGTTTTGAAAAGGTTTATTTTATACAAGGCTTGTTGCTGGCATCTCTTACTCGAGTTCTGAGACTGGAATGCTGCTGCTTGGATCTATGATTTTCTGCTGATTAATTCTAGATCTCTTAGGCTTGTTTTTGGCTGACCATATTTGACTTGGTTGCCTTCCTTTCTGTTCATTATTTATGTGCGGCCTTTTGGCTTATTTGTTACCTGGCTTCCATAACAGCAATTGGCTTATTTTTCTATTAATATATTGCATCTCATTTTATCAAATAAAATAAAAATAAACATGGTCAAGTATTTAGTAGGAAGAAGACAAAAAAGTAAATACTTGAAGATGTGTAAACATTCTCTTGCCTTTAGTTTGCTCTGCTAAAAAATTTCAAGTTCCAATTTTCAGGCTGGAAATTTGGGAGTCTTACAAGGTGCAGAAAGGTTTGATCCCTCAAGGGGGTACAGGTTCTCAACCTATGTCCAGTATTGGATAAGGAAATCTATGTTAAAGATTGTTGAGCGGCATGCTAGAGGGATCCAAATTCCTGTATGTTATTTCTTTTATGTCTCTGAGAAATGGAATCGTACCAGTAAAATCTGGAGTTTCATCTGATAACTGGTTTTCTTGCTCATTGTTTTTCTAGTATGCATTAAGCCGGTCGATAAACAAGATACAAAAAGCTCGAAAAGCCCTCAGCAACAGCCATGGCAGATACCCGGATGACTGGGAGGTTGCTAAATTCACAGGTCTATCTCTGGCTAAAATTGAATCAGCTAAGAAATGTCTCAGAGTCGTGGCTTCACTTGATCAGAAAATAGGAGAAGGTCACCATGCTAAATATTCGGTAAGGCTATCTTGCTTGCATGGCTGTGTGTATCCTGTTCATATCGATATCTTGCATAGTGGGATGCTGTAATGGTAGTTTTAGAAAATAATATAAATTATATCCTAAGACCTCACCTAAAAGGTTAAGCTATTGGATTGAGATAATTCTTTAACAATAGCAGCTCTTGATAACAGTTTAGGTTGGTGCAGAAAGGGTATTCCTATTCATCTGAGTGTAAGAGCTTGATATGAAAACCATTTGAGGCACCCCTGCATATTAATCGTCAATACTTATTTCAATTTATTGAGACTTCCTCTTTGACTCCAAGATGATGTTTGTTTCATGACGCAGGAATTTATCCCTGATATGTCAATTCAGAATCCTGAAGAGGCTGTCACGAGGCAGCACATGAGAGAAGAAATCTATGATCTCTTGCGAGGTTTGGATTCAAGAGAGAGGCAAGTGATGGTTCTGAGATACGGGTTCAAGGACAATCAACCCAAATCACTTGCAGAGATCGGGAGGCTATTCCATGTAAGCAAAGAGCGTGTGAGGAAGATCGAGAAAAAAATCATGATAAAATTGAGGGATGAAGGAATCCGCAGAAATCTGAGTCGTTATGTGATTTTGTAGTCTCGTCTGTACTGCTCCATGCAAAAGAGGCCAGTTGACCTGCCCTCGACGCGCTGATGGCATTGCTATCTCGAAGAGATTCGAAGAAAGCTGCCTGACTGAGTTCGAGTCTCCCGAGAATCCACATTATTCCGTTACAGGTCTTCTAATTAACTCACCAGCCACGCCGACTCCACCTTGCAGTAAATCTTTTACTTGTACCAGAAAGGAAGAACTACATTATACATGTTCCATATTTCATTCTTTTACGCCCAGTTTCTCGGGAGGGGGACGGTGACTGATACATGTATATTTATAGTCCTTCTCGAAGCCACAAACAGTTTATACAGTTCCTCTCGGAGCTATACTTGAGCTCCGAATTTTCGTTAGTACCATGTGCTGTGAAATGTTGGTGGGATGGTTGCCTGGCTGGGGCAGTGTAGGAGAGCTATCAATTTATTTTCTATCTAGTACACGACAAATTCAACATCACTTGGACGGCCATTATATCCAGAAATTCAACACCACCTTCACGTCACTTGTTTTCAAACATAGTTCGAAATGACTTTATGATTATTGCTGATTTGGTTTTGCTCGTTTTTTAGCAGAGTTTTCAGGTTTTTTTTTTAATTTACTGTTGAGTTATTCCTATTTATTTTCGAGTGGAGTTTTGAATTGATTTTATAGTCGTTGCTGATTCAATTCTACTTGTTTTTCAAGTAAAGTTTCTAAATGATTTTTCAATCCATTGTTGGCGATCGCTTGCTTTCATCAGCACTCTTTCTTTCTCTGTGGGACGATGCCGGGGAGGGCATAGCTTTGAGTTGTTTCCATGGTCGTTACTGCCTGGTGATGCTGGCAGAAGCGTAATAAAAACACCAACAAGCATAAAAATGTATAAAATTGGCTGAAACAGGGTTAAAATACAAAGAACCCTAATTTTTTTTTTGTTGGGTTGTCTGCTTTAAATGTAATTATGGAAATCGTAGAAGCTAATTAAAGGTTAGTTTCATGAAACATGTGGTGGGAATAAGGAGAATTTCATGATGAATTCAAGATGTGTGACTTCTGAATATTATTGCAGTAACAATTACCATATGGAAGGAGAAAGTAAAATGAGGTCTCAATTACTGTTATCGTAAGTTTTGGTACATTCTGGTCAAGTTCATATGCTAAACCCCGACCCATTTCCCCCCCTTAAATTACTGTCCTAAGGTTCGTTTGTTTTGCATGAATATTTTATAGATGGATTTTACATTAAAAATATTTTTTTAAATGTTTAGTTTGAAAAATATTTTTCTATAAAACATTTTTTATACAAAATATTTTTTTAACAATTATAGTTATGGCGAGTAGTCATAATAATAATTTTTATTATGACATAATAATGATGGTAAAGAAAGAAGTTGCGGTGAGATGATGATAATAATAATAGCAAGTCGGTGACAATAATGATGAGATGATTGTAATTGTTATGGTTATAATGGTGATAATAATAATAATAATAAATATAATAGTAATAAGATAATTTTAATGGTAATAATCGAAAAGATGGTGATGATCTAATTAAATAATATTATAAATTAAAATTTTATGAGTTGAAAATATTTTATAATAAATAAAATAAATTTAAATATTAATTGTAAATTATTTTATATAAATTAATTTTCTTTCAAAATATTTTATAAGAAACAATAGTAGTAAAATAAAAATATTTTATATTTTTAAAAAACAAACAACACCTTAATGAGTAATATTGAATTAACATTTTTTATTTTCGATTTTTTCCCTTAATTTTTAATATTGCCTTAACGAATTCAACTCATTTTACTGCTTTTGGGCACTACATTCTACGCTCCTTTGTTTCATAACCGCGTGTGAAAACAAATATCAAATCCCAAAGCAACTTATTTGATCGCAAAGGGCCTTAAACCCTTACACGCACTCCTTTTTCTCTACCAGATCAATATTTCAAGCACTTCAGACGCTCTTTCATACGCGTGGAATCCACTAAACCAAAAAATTCGCACACACTCAATCTCATCAAAATAGTCTACATGGCATGTCCCATTGGTCAAATCACTAATCAGCCACCACCGACGAAATACCATCACAATTTCAATCAATAAAAACTCGACACAATTCCAACATGAGGTTCATTTTATCGTACAAATAACCACACCCAATAAAGCGCCCCTCTTCTCTATCTTTCTCTCTCTTCGCATCCTGTCCGTTGTGTACTGTCATTTCCTCTCTCTCTCTCCCTCCCTCCAAAAACCTTTCCACTTGCAGAGAATCCATTTCTAGGGTTTTCAATCGTCTATAAAAAGGGGAAGAAATTGCATCACTTTCTTTGTCACGATGAAATTAAATTCCACAATCCAATGTTTCCATTTACATGCAACTCCTAATTTCTAATTCTAATGTCTTTCACGACCAGTGAATGGCTCGGTTTCAGTTCATTTTCACCTTTATACCCATTTTAATTACAATAATAACCCTAACCACAAACCTTAGAGTTCTCTGTTCGGATTCGGAATCGGGTTCCTTTTCGGTAATTGATTTCGATTCCAATCTGCTCTTCCACCAAGACTACTCGCCACCAGCACCACCTCCACCGCCGCCGCATCCACCGTCGGCATCTTGCACTGACGATCTTGGAGGCATCGGTTCGATTGATACTGTATGTCAAATAGTTGCTGATGTGAACCTCACTCGTGACGTGTACATAGAAGGGAAAGGAGATTTTTATATCCATCCTGGTGTGAGGTTTCATTGCCCTAATTTTGGATGTTCAATAACGATAAATGTCTCAGGGAATTTCAATTTATCAGTCAATTCGTCTATTGTGACCGGGACTTTTGAGCTTGTGGCGAATAACGCTAGTTTTTTTAATGGTTCGGTTGTGAATACGACGGGATTAGCTGGAGATCCTCCCCCGCAAACGAGTGGAACACCACAGGGCTTAGAAGGGGCGGGCGGAGGGCATGGAGGGAGAGGGGCATGTTGTTTGGTGGATAAAGAGAAGTTGCCGGAGGATATTTGGGGAGGAGATGCGTATTCTTGGTCAAGTTTGCAGGATCCGTGGAGTTATGGGAGTAAAGGAGGGAGTACGAGTAAGGAAGTGGATTATGGAGGGGCAGGAGGTGGAAGAGTGAAAATGAAAGTGAAGGAGTATTTGGCTGTGGATGGAGCTATATTGGCTGATGGTGGCTATGGGGGTGTCAAGGGAGGTGGTGGTTCGGGTGGGAGCATACTTTTGAAGGCTTATAAAATGTAATTTACTTGCTTACCAACTCCCTTCATTAATTTATTTTGTGTTAGTTTTATTGTTAGGATTCTGCTTTATTTTGCGATGATATAGGGTTTTTAATTGGTTAATTGGGAAATTTTGGTGGCTGGAGGAGTTGGAGTTTTATGGTTTTAAATCTTGGAAAATAATAAATGAAAAGATTGATTAATGAAAAGGTCGTTAGAAAAGCCTTGTGGAATAATGTAGAGTTCTTAATTTGAAATTATATAGTTTTGGTTGCCGAGGAGATTAGGGTTTAATGGCTTAAGAATTTGGGAAGAATTAATGGAGATTGGTTAATGGACAGCTGATGGACGGCTGGTGAAAGAGTTTTGTGGAAAGTAAGTTGTAATGAAGATAATGGAGTTTAACATTAGCCTTTTTATGGAAAAAGCAAGAGTGTTTAAAGGTTTTAGTTATCCTACTCATTTATGCAATATAAGATGTGGCATCATCTCCGAAGGGTAAATGTGAATCAATGGCCATTTTTACCATAAAATAGACCTAACATATTGCTTTAATTAAACATTTTGTGTTAAATGAAGGGAAGATCTGCTGATTTCCATTCATAGATGTCCTTTCTTTATCGATTACTTGAAAGAATTCAGTGACCGCCTCTCCATTTCGTTATGTTTGTTTACTGTATTATCCAGGCCGGATATAAGTGAATGTTTATCATATAGTGGCCTTGCTTGGTCTACCGACTTTCAGTTTTTAGCTATTCTGTGGCTCTGCTTACTTGATTCTGAAGTGATTTTTAGGAAACTAGTGGATGCTGTTTTGTGCTATCTCAATCAATTGCCAGTATATTTGTGGCTTATGCATTGGATGGCATGGATAGTTGGATAGTTTACTTATCCATACCTGCCTTTAGTTATGATGTTTCTATGGAGAACAAGACTATAAATTCCTGCATGTCAAATGCAGTTACAATTTATGTGCTGGTGGAGAGGGAGTTAACCATACAAGAGTTTGATAACCAAGGCCATCAAATGTACATATATGCTTTGCATCTTTATGTGTCTGTTTATTCATGAATGTCTTGTAACTTAAAAGAATATCTGCATGTGTGTGAGCATCCATGCATGCATGGGGAGTAAGTTTGAGAGGTTGACTTATTTAATATCATATTATCCATGTATTTCTGGTAGACAGCTGCAGTTACAATGTTGACCATGTCTTTCTCAACTTGCATTTTCTGCAGTCATGGTATCACCATTGGGTTTTAATGTCTCTATGATTTATCTCTATTTGAAGAGCAGGACTGGAGGTGGCAGGATTAGTGCATGTGGAGGTAATGGTTTTGCTGGTGGCGGTGGTGGAAGAGTTTCAGTTGACATTTTCAGTAGGCATGACGACCCTCAAATTTTTGTGCATGGTGAGACCCATCATACTTCCTTGTCACGGGTAGATTTTTATGGTGAAATCTTGTGAACAAAATTGTCTGAATAGTAATTCCTGGTTTTAGTTGCCATCACTTGTTGATGCCTTGAGTGGGTGCTTTCCTATTAGAGACTGAAATCTGTAAGTTTAACTAAAAGGTAGTTTGAACATTCATTCATGCTCATAGCATTTGCATTTTTCCTTTTCTATTATGGGAATTGTGTCAAAAGTTCCTTTAAGGTGGTCTTGGAGGTAGGAATCCTCATTTGGGTTTTTTTTCCTTTTCATTTATATATATTATCGATCAAGGAAAGTGATGCCTCGAAACAGCAATGGACTTGAGTATTCTGGCATAATTAGAGAAGGAAAAATAGTACATCCTGGACAAAACATTCCTCATAAATGTCTTAATATACCACACAGTATCCCATTCACTGTTGTAGATGCTGGACAATTATGTTGATTGTTCTGTGTTGCATATGTTAATCTGAAGTACAGAACATGTTGCTCTCTTTGTCATTGTATGTCTTTGCTACCTTTGATGATGTTGTTCATTGTTCCTCATCTTGGTCACCTCTTATCATCTGCTTTTCAATGTGTATATTCTAAACAACACTTGTATTTTTCCGTTCATAGCCTGAGTGCTTTCTTGAAGTCTTTGTCTCTGTTTGTCTTTCTCATATTCATGTCAGCCAAATGTAGTCACCACATGAATGTGAGAGGATGGAACATGGTACTGGGTTTTTAATATTGTTTCTCTCCTGGCCTTATACTTTTGTTGTTCCAAAAGTTTTGCAAAACACTTTTCCTATAATTCAAAATTTCTATTTTGAACGCATTTTTGTTTGGATATAATTATTGGGGTGATTACTAGCTGTGTATCAGATGACTTTAAAAAGTGTGAATGTGAATTGTTTGGAGAGCTTGTCTTATTATGGTTCAATTCAATTGTACTTCTCAATTGGCAAATACTGAAACTTTATGTTCTGTTGTTATGTTTGTAGGAGGGAATAGTCTCGGTTGTCCAGAAAATGCAGGTGGTGCTGGAACTTTATATGATGCTGTTGCTCGGAGCCTTACTGTGAGCAATCACAATATGTCAACAGATACAGATACACTTCTTTTGGAGTTTCCTTATCAGCCTCTCTGGACAAATGTTTATGTTCGAAATCATGCCAGGGCTACTGTTCCATTGCTCTGGAGTCGTGTTCAGGTTGTTTAAATTTGAGTTACGTTTTAGCTTCTATATGTGTGAAAATTTGTTAGCCTTGGGAAAAGATTAGGACCATTTTTTTTTTTGAAGGGGTTGTTGGTGTCATTTAATGGAAATGAATAGAGTGCAGAAATGGGAACAATATTAAGTGCAGAAACATCAATGATCTGAAATTGCAAAGATTAAGAAATTTTATTTTTGAGGGTGGTTGGTGATCACATTTAAAGGAAAAGAATAGAGGGCAGAAATAGGAAGTATCTGAAGTGCTGGTTTTAGAATGTGCAATACTTTGTGTCCCATGCATATGATGATAGGAAGAAAAGATGAATTCTTACTAAAAACTATTTGTGCATGCATGCAGGTCCAGACATATAACCAATTCCTGCATAACATGCAAACATGCATATATCATATATTTCAGCAAACTTTGTTTGGTCCATTTGTCCCACTGTTTGTCAGTTTTCAGCTTTGTAACATCATTCAGGCACAACTATTCTGAAAATTCTTAAAATTGTACTTGATGAGAATGATGAAAAGCATAGAACAATGGTGTTACTGGAAAGTTACAGGAATTCCCACATTGAGAGGCTCGTTTCCATGGTTTATATGTCTATTGTATTCTTGTATATCTGTCTATATAAGATAGCTTGCACTCGCTGTAGGATTTGTTGGAGCTCTAGGTGAAGCTTTTTTATATTTCATTCTTCGTGTCGATATAAGATAGTTTGCACTCTCTCTTGGATCTGTTGGAGCTCTAGGCGAGGCTTTTTATATTTTCTCTTTGGCCCACCTTAGAATTTTGTGAGAGTGGGTTTAAGGCATCAATTTTCAAAGGAGAGGATATATCTCTTGTTGCACTCTTCTGTTATCTTAGTTATCCTTATCTTTTTTTGCCACAATCTTTTGCATTGGGATTTTTGATAATATGCTAAGTATTTTTTTGTTGATATAATTGCATTTGAAGCTAATCCTGGTGAATATGTAGGTCCAAGGACAAATAAGTCTGTTATGCAGTGGAGTCCTAAGCTTTGGGCTAGCTCATTATGCTTCGTCAGCGTTTGAATTATTTGCGGAAGAGCTACTAATGAGTGACTCTATAATCAAGGCAAGCCACAACTATACATTGATTGTGTATATGCATTGATGACTTCATGAATGCAGCAAAAATCCACACTTACTACTGTACTTGTTCAGCCAGCATTGAGGAAAACCCACAACTATACATTGATTGTGTATGTGCATTTCTTTGGTTTCTCTTATAGGAAACAATGAATAGAAAGGAGAGAATATAGGGTAACATAGAAAGAATAAGTAAAAAATGAACTATCATCAATTCTCAATTATCTGTCAACAAAACCCTCTATTCCACACGACAAAATATGGTTCCTCATGTAGATGCTCCCCCAAAATCTCTATTAGACCATAACAATTAGGGAGTGAAGTCCCGGCAATGGAACTCGTAATTAATACTAAATACACAATGATTTATGATAACTAGATGTCCTGGGGAAAAAGAAATAACATAGAATAAGAACTTGAGAAAAGTAAACTCTACAACTTTCATTAAAAGGTAATTTGTTTGAGATCTTCAATTGACCTTGCATCATTCTCTCTTTGTTGGGAAACAAGTTTTGACATGTTCAAGCAGTACAAAAGCTTCCATTCTTCTGCCAATAGCTTGAAGTTACATCCTTGATCCCAACTCCTTTTATCCTTCTCATCTTCAATTGCATCATTAAATGTGTACAGAACATGCTGTGGTGTCTACTGGACCGTCAGGAACCCTAGTATACCAAAAACTAAATTGGTAATAAAATAATTTCTAAATCATAAAGCCCCCAAGCAACCCTAAATTCATCATAACCTGAAGTAACTAGTTTTTCTAAATAAGAAACATATTGTAGTAAATCCTCAAGAAGAATAGCTTTCAAATTTCTGTCAAATTTGTTTGAGAGCTGAAATTGCTTTTACAACACTGGACCAATCTTGGAGATTTCATCACTTCTCAGCTTGTCCATGCCTCAAAAAGAATAGCTTTCAGATTTCTGTTGAATTTGTTTGAGAGCTGAAATTGCTTCTACAGCACCGCATCAGTCTTGGAGATTTCATCCCTTCTCAACTTGTCCATGTTATAGTAATTGACCTGTCATTCTATTCCCCTTTTGCAGGCTCTTGCCTTGCATAATTATGCCTTTGTATGCTCTTTTATGCATATATTACTCTGTCTATGCATGGAAACATCTACATTTTGGTACTGTTTTAGGCTTTGAACTCATTTGTTAATCTTTTATAAAAACTAAAATTTGAAAATCATCTCTAGTATTATTCTAACCTTTTTTAATATGCTTTTTTTCTTAATTTCTAGTGAAATTATGGTTTCATAATTATTGCTTTTAAAATCATCACTTCAATTCTGACGGTATTTTTTTTTCCATATATGTGTCAATGAGAATTATAAGTTTCTGCTTTTTCCACACTCTACCCATGCTTTGTTTAGATTTTTGTTCTGTTATATCTATGTATACCATTTTTTATTTGTGCTTGCATGTAATATGATTTTGACGTGCATGATCATTGGTTTTTCACACATCAGGTTTATGGGGCTCTACGCATGAGTGTGAAAATGTTCTTAATGTGGAATTCCAAAATGATCATAGATGGCAGTGAAGATGTAACTGTTGCGACTTCTTTGCTTGAGGCTAGCAATCTAGTTGTTCTTAAGGTACTTTCTCATTGTGACTGGCATATTTTACTTGTGCTGTGTTTTGCAAATGATATGCTAATCCTTTTTTTGTAAAACAGGAATCATCTGTCATACATTCTAATGCCAACCTGGGGGTTCATGGTCAAGGTCTATTGAATTTGTCTGGATCAGGCAATTGGATTGAAGCTCAACGTTTGGTTCTATCACTTTTTTATAGTATTCATGTAAGCTGTGTTTTATAATAACAGTAACAATTAGTTGTATTGATGGCTTACAAGTTCACTTTGCTTGTTGGTTACTTAGTGGTTCAGTATCTTTGTTTTTTTTTGGGAAGAAAACTGCGATTCTAGCACGTTGAGGTTGTTCTCTTTTCTCAGTTTTATAGTAATTTTTTGCCTGCTGAACTGGTTTGATTTGCAGTACTTGAAAAGTGTTTGCACTGTTTCATCTGTCTTTAGCAGTCATGGCTGCTGGGATGAGATGTATTTTTATTAGGTGCAGTTAATTTCATTAATTCTTACTCAATAGCACATGCCTTTTTTGGATGTTCAATATTTTTGTCAATTTTTAAAAGTCAACAAATTTTTTTTTAGTTTTCCAATAATATCCCATAGCCTTTATTGTATGCTAAAATGAACTTTCAATTTGAATATTCAAATGGACTAGGGTTAACTTTGGAAAGTTTGTGTCAATGTATTAATTGCAATCTTCCTAAAACATTCTGCTCTCGCCAAGTGTATTTCTGAGGGACTGTGGTATGGAGTATTTCTTTTGTGAGAGCTATTGTGGCAATAAGTCTGTTTCTTTCTTTCTTTGTTCTACTGATAGTAATGTTGTTGTAGCCCAGTTCTAATCCCGGAAACCTTTGTTGTGCAATGTTTGTGTGCACATGACCAGTTTGTGTTCTAATTATTAATGACTAATTATGCATTTTTAATTTTTCACAAGGTTGCACCTGGATCTATGTTGCGTGGTCCTGTGGAGAATGCAACAAGTGATGCAATGTAAGTCCATATTTTATTGGATTTTTTTGTTCTCTCTGGTTTATGTTTGAACTTACAGAGTTTTGTGGTTTTACTTCTGTAGTACACCAAGGCTCCATTGCCAACTTGAGGAGTGCCCTGCGGAACTTTTTCATCCTCCTGAAGATTGCAATGTGAACTCATCTCTTTCTTTTACCCTTCAGGTGATCCTTGAATAGAAGTTGCATGTTATAAGGTTTGTAATTTACTTATTCCAGCTTATCTAACTTTTTTCCCCATATATTTCAGATATGCCGAGTGGAGGATATTACAGTTGAGGGACTTATAGAAGGATCTGTTGTCCATTTTAATCAGGCAAGAGCAATATCTGTTCCATCTTCTGGAACAATAAGTGCATCTGGCATGGGTAATACTCTCTTTTTTTTCTTTGTACAATATTTTTTAATGGACATTTGTCTACCCATTTCAGTTTACGCAGAATCTCCTCCCTCCCCACCCTTCCTTGTTCCACCTTTCCCTGCACACACAATAGATTCATTGAATACCCTCGCGCAGACATGTATGCCCACATTTTTTTAAGCTGCATTTTGGATAGTGTGAGAAGACTCGAGTTCATTTGTTGTGTTTGAATAAAGATAAGATAAGTTTGTGTTCACATTGAAGATTCATATTTAGACAGAATTGCTGATAGCATTGTACTCATGTAGGCTGCACTGGTGGTGTGGGTAGAGGTAGTGGTTTAAGCAATGGGATTGGCAGTGGTGGTGGCCATGGTGGCAAAGGTGGGTCTGCATGTTACAATGGTAGTTGTGTTGATGGTGGTGTTTCATATGGTGATGCAGAGCTACCTTGTGAACTTGGTAGTGGAAGTGGAGAGGAAAACTCTTCTGTTTCTACTGCAGGTGGTGGCATTATAGGTAAGCTTGTGCTTTGGATCAATTTATCAGCTAATAACTTTCAGCTTTGTTTTGACATACATATGATGTGTTATCTTTTATCCGTGTCATTCGAAAATGGTCACCTTCTGCATGAAATATGGTAAGGGATCTCTCTCAACAGAGTGATATTTGGATCACCTCTTTCCTGGATATATTAAAAATAATAATATTTGTACATTTTAGCCAGCAACTTTTAACATAGTTAAGTTGCCCATTTGCATTTTAGGGAAGTTGGTTGTGTTTGTGTTCCTTTGCTATTTTACCTTCAAACCGATTCACTCATATTCATTTGGTCTACCTGTCTGGTCAGTAATGGGTTCATTGGAGCATCCTTTGTCAAGTTTGTCTGTTGAAGGTTCAGTCAGAGCTGATGGTGAAAGCTTTAAAGGAATCACTAGAGACCAACTGGTTGTCATGAAAGGTACTGCTGGAGGTCCCGGCGGTGGTTCTGGAGGAACTATTCTTCTGTTCTTGCATACTCTAGATCTTGGTGAGCATGCTGTACTTTCAAGTGTTGGGGGATATGGTAGTCCAAAGGGGGGCGGTGGAGGTGGTGGTGGAAGAGTTCACTTCCATTGGTCAGACATTCCAACTGGGGACATGTACCAGCCCATTGCTCGTGTGAATGGAAGCATCCACACTTGGTTTGTATTCTATATGATCTATTTAAACACTGCATTTTCTGGTGGTGCCAGATAATTCTGATCCACAAGGTTTTCTTTTTCCAAGAAATATTGGAAAACACAATGAGAATTTATCAGATAATATTGATTATTTAATTCATTCTATATTTTGATCATTAGATTTGCCTGATGTTCAAAATTAATTTGTTCTTAATATTAAGTTTTCAAGAGGCTGTTGGAAAAAAATAACTTGAGAATTATGGTTTAGTTTAGTCTCAAAAGTTATTTATTATGAATTGTAATGAAGTTTAGAAGCCATTTTGAAGGAAAGACAAATGTTAAAGAGAAGGATTCAGTGTCTGAAACCACAGGAATTTAAAGACTAACAAGGATGCTGAATAGTTTGGTTATTGAATGGTCAAATAAACAATAATTATGAATTTAAGATATTTAATATGCCTACTTGATACGAGATGTTGAGTGACTGGCTGTGTAATTAAGTGGATGCTGTCCACCTGCTGTCTCAACATAGCTAAAGACACCGGCCAAGATGGTAAGGGACTATATTGCTCATTGATTTTATGAATATATAGTGGGGAATCTGCATACTCACATAAACTTATAGGAAGATATAGTGGGGCTTCTGCATGCACTGGCATAAACTAAAAAGGATGACAAATAGAGCTTCCATGTCATATGCTGAGCTCATTACTGAGAAAGCTTGTATGATCCTCCTAAAACATTGCTCGTTAATGTTTCTGTTAATATTATATTTCAGGCATTGACTGAATGGAAGCTATAAATTGCTGTTTGAGCAAGTATTAGGTTATCTTTGCCATATGCTTTTTCTTGACTCTTCCCAAAGATCACAAATAGCATACTTATTCACCTTTCCTTCAGCCCATCACAAACAGATTTTTATCATTTGTTTTGAGTTCTTGGAGGGACTGAATCCTTTACTAAATGCAGTCTGCCCTCTGCACCTTGAGCATTGTGAATGTATAATCTATGTTGAACTACTGATGTTAATTTTAACTGTTGTCTCTGAGATGTGCATTCTTGATCTGATTGGGTTTCACTCTTCATTGCAGGGGAGGATTGGGAAGAGATGATGGTCATGCTGGGGAAAATGGAACAGTGACGGGGAAAACTTGCCCAAAGGGGCTGTATGGAATATTTTGTGAGGTAGTGTTGTGATTTCTTGACTTTGTGATTTCATCTGCGCATGTCTCTTCTTGAGTTAATTATTGCAGGTGGCATGTCTTATGTTGAGAGTATATGCGTGGGTGTTAGGAATTATAATCTTGTTATCATTGAATATGATCGTATTTGAGAAAATAATGTGATGTTCAATGTCGGTTGCATTTGTAGCAAGGTAAAAAAAATTGAAGGTGAATTGTTAGCATCATAATTTTTACAACAGTAATTGTTTAGGGGCAAAACTAATGTCAGAAGGATGTTCCAAGTGTTAGCAAGTTAAACAGTACATCTTGACTAGGAATAGGGAGAAAAAGAGTAAGATTGAGAGCGTTCCACCCCAGCCCCCACCCCCTTCTCCCTTCAATCTATGCATGCTAAAACCATATGAGGGACAAGTGTGTAAATTGTTGAATTTTCTTTCTTTTCATTCAGTTTGTGCTAAACTAAAACTATTTTGTAACTTTTTGAATTGTGAATCCTTTACAGTATGCTTCAGCTTTCTTTTTACCATTTAAATTTTTAGACCATATAAATGCACCATTCAATCATCTAATCAGAAATAAGGTATCAGTTTCATGACAAATGGTATTAGTTTTTTAGGGAGTTCTGATATGATAATCCTTCTGGTGATAGTTTCAGACATCTCGTTTAAAACAATTATTAACTACTTTAAAGCTGTATTCTACAGTCTTCATTTTCTCCTTCATTTTTTTCTGTACTTCTTCAGGAATGTCCAGTTGGCACATATAAGAATGTATCTGGATCTAGTAGAGTGCTTTGTCATTCGTGCCCTGCTGAGGATCTTCCTCGTCGTGCTGCTTATATTGCTGTTCGAGGTATTTTAAAGCTGGGAGTTCTTAAGTATTTTGCCTGATCTAAAACGACATACCGGGGCGGCTGGCTGCCTGAAACTTGTATAATTTCATAGTAAAATTTAATCTCTGAAATTTTACCATCTCCTAAATTCATCTTTATATGCAAAGGAGATACTAGACTGCTCAAACTTTTTTATTCTATGTCAAAGCAACAAACGTCTGCTAAAGTTGAATTTTCTTGAGATGGACAAATAATTTGGAGGGAGGGGTTGCAAAGGTTCGGGCATGCATGCTTTCACACACAATGCTGGAAGACACCATGCATTTGCAGGCACATGCATTATACTTGTGTTCATAATCCTAAACAGTGCAAATCCTCACTTTGTCCACTTTACCAGGTGGCATTGCTGAAACTCCATGTCCTTACAAATGTGTTTCGGAGAGATTTCACATGCCACATTGTTATACAGCCCTAGAAGAGTTGATTTACACGTTTGGCGGGCCATGGCTGTTTTGTCTTCTTCTTTTGGGTCTCCTCGTCCTCTTAGCGCTGGTGCTCAGTGTTGCTCGGATGAAATTTGTTGGGGTGGATGAATTACCTGGTCCAGCTCCCACTCAACATGGCTCTCAGATAGATCATTCTTTTCCCTTCCTAGAGTCATTAAATGAGGTTTCTCCATGTCTCAGCATGTTAATTTCTGTTCATTTAAAAGTTGTATTTAGAACCCAGCTTAGGCCTTGGATATATCTCCCTTCTCTTGATCTTTATATATATAGAAGAATTTGAAGGGAGGGCTTCACTAGTTTATGTATAGATTGACAAGTTGCGTATCACTTTTCAGGTTTTGGAAACAAATAGAGCTGAGGAGTCTCAGAGTCATGTGCACAGAATGTATTTTATGGGCCGTAATACTTTCAGTGAGCCTTGGCATCTTCCCCATACCCCTCCTGAGCAAATAAAAGAGATTGTGTAAGTTAATTCTCATACTGTTTTTTACAGGAATGGCTTAGTTGGCTCAGTTCTTCTGCCAAACTTTGGGTTTTTGATATCAATTATCATTGCAAAGCTATGTTTTCACCTTATTTATGATGGTCTATCAGATATGAGGGTGCATTCAATACATTTGTGGATGAGATTAATGGTATAGCTGCTTATCAATGGTGGGAAGGTGCAATTTACAGTATAGTATCTGTTCTTGCGTACCCCCTTGCATGGTCATGGCAGCAATGGAGACGGAGAATTAAACTGCAAAGACTGCGAGAGTTTGTTCGATCGGAGTATGACCATGCTTGCTTGCGCTCTTGCCGTTCACGGGCTCTCTATGAAGGGCTTAAGGTTTGTTTGTGTGGTGATTTTCTTTTGCCCATTCACACCACCCATTTTTTCTATTCCTTTTCCCTTCAAAACGTGCATGTCATGTGGCTTACTTTTGGTTCTATTAGTTTCAAATTTTGTTGCACATACATTAAAAGTTTAGCCATTTATTGTTATTGTACATTTTTGTTTGAATATTATTTTAAGTGAATGGAGAGGGTGATATGTTTTATTGTTGTGCATCAATTTGAAACTTTTTTTTTTTAAGGATTTAAAACATGTTTTATGTTCCTTCAAAAGCCTAAGACCTTGTGTAAAAGAATCATAAATATTTGGCTCAAAATGGTCTTTGTTCTCTAGGTAGCTGCAACCTCTGATTTAATGCTCGGATACTTGGATTTCTACCTTGGTGGAGATGAGAAGAGAACTGATATTCCTGCTCGCCTACATCAAAGATTTCCAATGTCTATACTTTTTGGAGGTGATGGAAGTTACATGGCTCCTTTCTCAATTCAAAGTGACAATATTCTTACCAGCCTCATGGGCCAGGTTTGGCATCTGCTTCCAAGAACTCAATGCTAACAAGTTTGTCATTTTCACTTTTAAGGTTAGGGAGCTTAATCAATACGTTGCAGTTTGTAGCTCAAAATTGATTTACCTTTTACCTTATGGCTTGCAGATGGTTGCTCCTACCACTTGGTATCGAATAGCTGCTGGTTTGAATGCACAACTGCGCCTGGTTTGTCGTGGGCGGCTAATAGCAACTTTTCGACCTGTCCTTAGATGGCTTGAAACACATGCTAATCCAGCTTTGAGAAGCCATGGAGTACATGTTGATCTTGCGTGGTTTCAAGCTACTACTTCTGGTCATTGCCAGTATGGACTTTTGGTTCATGCTGTTGAAGAAGAAAGTGAACATACATCTGTTGAAGGCATTGATGGTGCAAAACAAATTGAAGAAGACTCACGGTAATGGTTTATTATGTTTTATTGGGGTATAATTTCCATTTACCTGATTAGCCTCCTGATTTTTTATCCCGATAACCTGTCAATATTAGGAGCCAACTAGTCTGTGTTCACTATGGAAATTCGTGCCAATCAAGTTGTATAATATTGTGGCGGGCTGTCCTTATTCTGCATCATTGCAAGTGTGGAAGTGGTGAAATGGTGACTATATGACAATTTTTCAAGTTTGTCATAAAAAAGCTATAAACCAATTTGTGTGTTATGACAACCAGATTAGAGTATATGGTAGTAGAAAATTTAGACATGCATTCATTGCAGGGGCAGTAAAGAACATGCATGGAATATGAGGTTGTATGACATATACCTTTGTGGTTTTCTATACTAGTACATGTCAATTAAATAACACTTTGACCTTTATGGTGAACTTTCAGCAGATTCTAGAGAAGATAGATGTAAGGTGCACATATTTATAGTTATTTTTGTACGGTTATATCCATGCGTTTAATTTTGAATGTCATTTGACTTGGTTTTTCCAGCCTCACGAAGAACACTAACCAAGAAAATCCATCTGGTCATTGGAGAGAAGAGGTGTTTGTATCCCAAGCCCACAGAAACAGGGACAGCTACATGCGGCGGAAAAGGATTTATGGGGGGATTATAGATACTAACAGCTTAAGAATGCTGGAAGAGAAGAGGGATTTATTTTACCTCATCTCTTTCATAGTTCATAACACTAAACCTGTTGGCCATCAGGTAGCTTTTGTATCAATGAGTTCTGTATGTATTCATTATCTTGTAATTTTACCAGCAATTCAACTTCATCTATGCTCGTTCTTGTCTTCTTGCAGGATCTTGTTGGTTTGGTCATCTCTACGCTTCTTTTAGGAGATTTTAGCTTAGTGTTGCTTACTTTACTCCAGCTGTATTCATTTTCATTGGCGGGTGTCTTTATGGTTTTGTTTATTTTACCTCTTGGCATTCTTATGCCCTTTCCTGCGGGAATCAATGCTTTATTCAGTCATGGACCTAGGCGCTCTGCAGGCCTTGCACGTATCTATGCTTTGTGGATTGTTACATCCTTGATTAATGTCGTAAGTTGCCATATATATCCTCTTGGTCAGACTTTCATTCTTTCATCATATGAGCAACCCAACATAATGTTTGCTGCTAGTTATTCAGTTGCCGAACATGTGCTTTGTTTTTCATCTTCTGTGAAAGGAATAAATCCCTTAACCTTTCCTTTGATTTTCTGCCAGGTGGTTGCTTTTATTTGTGGATATATTCACTATAACAGTCAATCATCTTCGAGTAAGAAGTTCCCCTTTCAGACATGGAGTATTAGCATGTAAGTTGATTCTATAGCTTCCAGAAAGTTTAGTTAATTGGCAAGTTGGAGTGAGAGAGGACTGGTATCACGGTGCCGCACTGATCTCTCTGTGGCGGTTGTGTGCAGGGATGAAAGTGAATGGTGGATTTTTCCAGCTGGACTGGTTGTGTGTAAAATCTTACAGTCCCAACTTATTAATTGGCACGTTGCAAATCTGGAGATTCAAGACCGCTCACTGTATAGTAACGATTTTGAGCTATTCTGGCAGTCATGATAATATGTCAAAGACATATTCCACATTGACAATGAAGGTTCCTTTTCTTCTCCTTTTGTATGCTTTTTGAGAGCACTAGGCAAATGGCTGACACAGATGTAGGAATAGAAAATAGAAAGAAAAAAAAATATAAATAGCGTGAACACTCGTTGTAATTTATTTTGGAATTGTAGCTGCATTTTCTCGTCATTTTGCCCCGTAGAGTTCAATGTAAATATGAAGGGGTAATACCCTTTCGTTATTGTATTCAGTTTGTATATGTGCTGATCTCTAATACCATAAAGCTCTATCGGATTTCTCACCAGCTTAGCTTTAATGTGATGGAAAAGCTATGCTCGTGTTGTCTTCCGGATAGAAAATAACCAGAACTCGAAATGGTTAAAGGAGAAGGCCAAAAATTAACCGGACGGATGAAATTCCGTTTTTGTTCGTCTTCAAGGTAGCCGATAGGCAAAATTCCTTGCCTTCATAGGAGGTGCAGAAGGTACGTGGTCCGGATCGTTTTATATGAATTTATTTCGCCTAGTATTCTGCTTTAAAAATCTCTGTACTTTCCATTTCTAACTCATCATCGGATCCTCTTTACTTCTTCTTTTGACGTGCTTTTGAAAAAACATTATTATTTGTTTGTTTTCAATTATTTATTTTATGATTTTGATGGACTAATGTTTTTTTAAAAATATTATTTTAATATATTTCTAAATAAAAATCATTCTAAAAAGAACTATTATTATAATTTCAAAATGCTATGCACAGCAATTTTTTGTACCCTGGTAGGGGATATGTCTAGAATCTTTTCATATGAATATGTTTTTTTCAGTGTTGTGCTTTTAAAATTTTTGCAACTTTCCTTTCTATCCCGTCATAAGATCTGAACTATTAATATAAGTGAATTTTTTCCTTTAAATTTAAAAACTAAAAAATATAATAGAAAAAAATTATGAGCAGGGAGAAAAATTCGATCAACAATACCAGCAAATAAAATCTCCTATAATAAGAAATATATATATATAAAGTTCCATAAATGGTTTGGGAGATATAGTGTAGATTTGTTGTTTAAAAATGTGTTTTAAAATTAATTTTGTGTTGAGATGGTTGAGGGCATAGTTTTAAGATCCGGTCTGATTTAAGGCTCGGGTTTTGACCAGGTTGGCCGGGTTAATTTTTTTTAAAAAATCAAAATGATATCGTTTTAGTTAAAAAAAAAAAAAAAAAAAAAGTAAAAGTCAATGGGTTTGAGATCGGATTTTGACCAGGTCATGTCGGGTTAATCGGATTGCCAGGTCAACTTATCGGGTTAGCTGGGTTACATCGAGTTTTGCATTTCTTTGTTTTTTTTCAATCTAATCCGATTCTAGTTCCAAGTCAGTTGGATTGAGAGTCGATTTGTCGGGTCAGGTTGGGTTTTTCAAAACTATGATTGAGGGGAATATTTTTCAACATGACCTTGCGAAAAAGTGAATTGCCCATCTATAAAAACTCTTAACGATATGATTGACACATCGTCCAGTTATAGTCCAGCCTAGAAGTTTTTGTTTTTCATTTCAAACCTAAATCTTATATTATCTCTCTCTTTTTTTCAAGTATTTATTTAATATTCTTTTATTTTTTAAATGTACTTCTATAAAATAATTTTATAAGTGTAAATATATCACATATTTTTCTTTTTCATTCCATCATATAAAATGATAGAAAAGAATTAAACAAAATAATAAATGTCATTGAAAGGAGAAAAACTCGATATATTAAAAAAAAAAAAAAACAATGCACGAGAAAACCGTGTTAGGTTAGATATTATATGTAAGCTGGCACATAAAGATGAAGAAATACTTAGTTCGTAAGAGATTTTATAAAATAAAGAAAAATATATAGTATTATATATATATATATATTGTAATTTACATTAAAAAATAAAAGAAACACCTAAATCAAATTCACGATTTATTCTTTGGCAGTGTAAAAGAGAAACTATTTCTAAATGTGAAATTATTGAAAAGTAAAACAGGCATGGTATAGTGAAATTAGCCCTTCAAGCATAAGTTACACCATTTTCTTCTTATAAATTGGGAATATAATGTTTTTTATTTTTATTTTTGATATTGTCTCTAGCCAATAAAAAAGAAAACAAAATAATTTAAAAAGATTTCTTGATCCGCCACGGCTTTCAAGTTCATTTTAGTAGAGTTGAATTCTGCTGTGTCTTTGACTGGGCATCTTCGGGAAAAAACCACTTCTAATCTCCCTGCAAGATCCCAACACACTCCATTCATATCCTAAAACATATGCCTTACCAGCTCATAACCCTAACACTGTTCTTGCTATAAAAAAAAAAAAATATCTATAGATCAGATCCAACTTGAAAATTATAGACATGTCAGATTCCACTATAAAACTTTTTATAACAACCAGTGGCTAAGTTTATATATATATATATATATATATATATATATATATATATAAATTATAGTTTTTTTTAATAAATTTAGTGAATTTATGCAAAAGCTAATTATTGTTAAATTTTTAGTCAAGAGAGAGTGTATATTGCATCAATGAAATAAATAAAGTCTAAATAGGTTAAATATCTCGTCGCCTCGAGCCATTTGAGAATTGACACCTCAGTTAAAAAAATGAAATTGACCTTCCACAA
Source organism: Populus alba (assembly GCF_005239225.2). Taxonomy (NCBI): domain Eukaryota; kingdom Viridiplantae; phylum Streptophyta; class Magnoliopsida; order Malpighiales; family Salicaceae; genus Populus; species Populus alba. The sequence continues at coordinate 21,347,451 of NC_133289.1, forward strand.
TTAAATTTGTAAGTTTCCATCCATTAATGAACAAAATTGGCACTCTAGCTCTTACCTAGACATGACGTCTCAAATACATCAATACATCAAATAAACGATATAGGGACTCAATACATCAAATAAACGATATAGGGACTCAATCAATCCAATCACCATAGTACAAGGACGATACTGTAATTAGCCCAGATAAATTATGCCTGACTAAATTGCCATGTAAGCAAATAGGCCTCTGTAGAGGAGACGTGCACTAGCCAATCAAAAGCACCAAAACACCCAACTCACCCTGTTTCTTCTTCTTCTTTCAAAAAAAAAAAAAAAACAAAATGCTTCCTTAATTTCAGACCAAAAACCGCAAACACACAGAGAAATCAGTTCAATTCAACAGAATAGAAGAGAGAAGAGGAAGAAGGAAATATAGCAATAGCACTACTACTACTACTTGTGTCAAAATAATAAGATTCTTCTTGTATAAACGACATCGAAACAATGCATTCGTTCGTATACAGAGCGAACGTGTTGCTAACGTTCGCCCTCACTATACTGGCGTTAATGTGTGTCATCGCCTCTTTCTCCGACAACTTCAATTTTCCTTCTCCTTCTGCCGAAATCCAGGTTTCTTTCTTATTCTGTTAATTTATTGTTGTTTGGTGGATCTAATTCCAACTTTGAAATCATGTTTTTTTTTGCCTTTCTATTTGGGGTTTTGTAGATAGTGAAATTCAATGGGTTTCAAAAGAAGCCACCCGGAAACGATGAGGTAATTGATTCTTTCTGTACCCTTTTCTTTTGTTTTTTTTAAGAGTTTGAACTGTATAAATTGATGGGATTAACAATAATTTGTGCTTATTATTATTTAAATTTTTAAGTGGAATCTTTTATTAAAAAAGAGTTACTGTTGCTAAATATAAAAAGCCACGTGGATTTTTAAAAGGTTGATAAATTTGTTTATGAGCAGGTTTCAAATTCTGGGTTGAATGGAATTTTTTTTTTATTAAAGTTTAAAATTTGTTTTTATTTATTTGTTGAATTGGGTTTTTAGTATTTCTATGATATGTAGCTCAAGTGTATTTATTTATTTTTTGGTTAATATTATAAGTATTGTTCTTAGAGGTTTGCGTTCTCCTTATTGGTTTGATCTTCTGTTTGTTAGTGTGCTCAGGTTTGAGTATGTCTGACTGATTCCAATAACTAAAGATACTGTCTTGGTTTTCACTTTCTGAAAACCCTAATGTCAAAAGATTCACTTAGGTAGAGATTTCAAAAATTGATTTGAACAATTTGGTCTCTCCCACATGCTGGTTTAGACTTGATTTTGCCTCTCACAATTGTTGACATTCATGAACATTGTAATTGCTAAATCTAAAAAAATAAAATTGTTTTCAGCTTATAAGATGACCTGGCCATGAATCTTTGTTGTTGAGGAACTTAGTCCAAAAGGCTTTTGATGTTAACTTCACGGGTGTCCCAAACACCCCACAGACATATTTTTTTGGTTATCCTTTGTGTTTCCTTTATGGACATCCTGCTTTCAACCTGCATTTTTTCTCCTGTGTGTGTGTGAGAGAGAGAGAGAGAGAGATTCAATATTTGGGGTAAATTCTCCTTCTTGACTATAAAATCCCATGGAGGAGATTGCCAAATCAGTCTCATCATTGGTCAAAAGTCATATCTCGGAAATATTTCATATATGTACTATCTAGTTTGCTGAAATTGATCATAATATGCTAAATTTTGCAGAAAATTCTGATAGTATTAAAAATCATTCAATACAAAATTGAAGTAGTTTACAACTTGATACATGAACGTTTAGGTTAAAATGATATTAGAACAGAACTTCTGTAATCAGTGTCACATCTTTTAACTTTTCAGCTTATATATTGGATTTGGCCTTTTACAATTCCGTCTTTTTTTTGCTTCAAGAAATTCATATCAAAAGTTGATCACAACTTTCATCATGCTAGAATTTTAGTTACTGGTTGAATAAGTGCCAAAAACATACACTAGGGGAAGTGATGATCTTGTACCTATTAACCACTGAGTTAATATGCGATCAGCTTCTTGGCTTTTCTGTGGCCATGCATGTTTTTAAGATAGAAGGAATGTTGATTGAAATAACTTCTTATAGGGTGATGCTTGTAAGTTTGCAAGATGGTGGAATTTCTTCTTCCAGAAGACAGGCCTGCTTAATAATGTTGATATTTCTTTCTTCCCCGTTCATCTTAACTATTTTAAGATAATGTATGATGTCAAACCATCTTCCATTTTTTATGCATTAGTGTGGATGCAGGCACTTTATTCTGGACTACTTGATAAGCTAGCAATAATTCAACACTGATTGAACTGCCCATCATTTAATGCAGGTCAGCCTGACCATGAATATAACAGCTGATTTACAGTCACTGTTTACATGGAACACAAAGCAGGTATGAAATTTGAAATAGGCGTATTTTTGTTTTTCCTCAGTGATGTGTTATAGTCTTTTCATTTCAGAGCTGTAAATATTTAACCCTCATGCCAATGCAAGCCATCTGGTTGTTTCATGAGTGTAATCTGAGTAGCGAGTACATTTCATTTACTGAACCAATCGCTCTCTATTATAGTATCCATGTTCTGACAAATTGAGTTTTGGATGCCCTATGACAATTTGGAAATCCAATGTAAAACTTCTTATGTTACATAGTTGGGACATTGCTGGGATGAATGACTTGAATTTTAAACTGACTTGTTTATAATTAAAAAACTAATCTTTTTTATGCCTTGGTCATGTGCACGAGGGAGGGATTTTGAATTGATGGGGCACCTAAATGTATTGGTATTGCTCAATGCTTATTCAAGTATATAATGATCACATAATAGCCAATTCAAACATGTAATGATAATGAACTTGTCATTTATTGCAGCTTTTCATATTTGTAGCGGCTGAGTATGAAACTCCCCAGAATTCATTGAACCAGGTACTCTAGGTGCTTTAAATTAGAAGTATGTTCTTTTCCATTTTGGTTCTCATCTTTCACATGTTGAACTTTAATTTTTAAAAATTTATGAGGCGTGCTTGGAGCTGAATCAGTTTCCCGTTCCATTTTCCCTGTTACACGTACTGGCACTAGACAAGCCTCTTGAGGCATCTGTATTTCATGTCCTCAAATGTCAGGGTCTACTGCATAAGACTATGTTCACTACTTCAATCTTTTTGAATGTCTTGTGATAGGTGTCTCTTTGGGACGCTATTATACCTGCCAAAGAGCATGCAAAGTTTTGGATCCAGACCAAGAACAAGTACCGTTTTGTTGATCAGGTACCATCTGCATGGAGTGATTTCTTTTCATTTCATTGGGCATTCACACCCACGAGCCACCCACGAGCCACCTCATGTGCTGCTACTGCTATGTTTCAGAACTAAACATTATTTATCCTTGTGCAGGGAAGCAATCTTCGCGGTAAAGAATTCAATCTAACGTTGCACTGGCATGTCATGCCTAAGACTGGCAAGATGTTTGCTGACAAACTAGTCTTGTCTGGATTCCGCTTGCCTGAGGAGCATAGGCGAGGATAGGGCATCTTTGGTGTATGTTTTTGCTTTAACTTTAGCCATTATATGGGATGATAAAGGTCAGCTAAATTAAGAAAACAACAGACGGGGAAAAAGTTTCATGACTGAGGTGGGAATGGGGACGACAGAGAAATTTGAGCACTTGGGTTTATATTTTGGTCGCGTCGGATTCTGTCTTTGGTTTTGGGTGTTTCCTTCTCCCCTTGTCTATTAAGTGCGCCACAAAACCCCATAATCTCTGTGAGCTGTAGAGAGATCGCCGATCAATATTTTTGTTTAAAGAATGTAGAGACCTGTGAACGCATTGCTGAAATGGAATCCATGCTAACATTAATTGATCAAACGAGTTGAACAACCAAAAATCAAAATCCAACATTGGAAGGCTTGAAGCCCAATTACCACCTGCTAGCTGAGTATTCCACCACTAAATCAATTTCTTTCACGTTGTGCTCTTTATTTTGCCTGCTAAATATAAGCTTTACCAATCTTCCATCAGATGATATTTAGCCCCAATTCTTCATTTGGTATATATCTAATTTTATTTCTCAAATCAATTTTGATTTCGAATCTTTCTATAATAATAAGCATGAGTGTTGAAATTGAGACAGGAGATGGATATCTATTTTGAAGTCGTAAATATTGGTTTTTATAGTGTTTTTTTGTTAAAAAGTATATTAAAATAATATATTTTTAAAATTTTAGATATTAACATGTTAAAATGATAAAAAAATAATAATAATATTAATTTAAACTTTTAAAAAAAATTCAAAAATTTTAGAAAATACAATTTAACCGTACTCACAATCAACCAAAGAATTCAACGCACATGTCCAAATTGTTTTCTTCAAAGGGCTTATAATCCAATTCCATTATAAAAAGCTGGAGTCCTCCAGCTTTGCAAGTTACAAATATCAACCAATTACAAGTTAGTGCAACAAACAATACTAATTCTCATATTTATTTACTTGGCTTCAAGCAAAAATTACAACACATGACTTTCCTTGTTGATTCACATAGCTCGATAGGGCCTCACAATTGAGTTACACGTGGAGTTAGCTCATACATTTCCCGGTAATTTCTTCTATTTTCCTTTCTATAAAAGGAGTGCTACGAAGCAATTCTGACATGCATGGAATATTCAAAATGAATAGACTCAAATAAATATAACGTATCAAGGAATGAAATCAGAAATTTATACGAGCCTTGGGATTAATTTCTATGGTTGATTATGCCTGGAAAAGACTATTGTGTAGGCACGAGATACCATAAACAAGCACTGCAGTTACGTGCAGACCCCTTGAAAATAATTAAAGTCTGATAATGATGCACAGATGCATATACAGATGAAGTTGACAGAGAGGATGCTCAAAGATGAAGCCTTTGCACTTGGCAGTATATACTGAAAAACATCAGCACAATATTGTTCCTTGATCTGATAATCTCCACGACTAGTATTTTTGTGAGTGGCTAGATCACCATCATCATTAGAAGAATCAAATCGAATGTTGAGACCATATAAGCAGAAAAAACACTGATCCAAAGCATTATCAATTAGTAACTCAAGTTCCTCCCTTTCATCTTCATTAAGTTCATCGATACATTGTATCGGCTTGTCTCCTTTGTTCTTGCCCTCATCACCGCTTCTGCATTCTACACTTGCACTGTCGTTCTCTAGTCCTGCAGGAGATGATATAACTTCGTAAGAAATTCCCTCCAAAACCATCATTCGCGGGAGCACTTATTTCATCCATTTCAGCTGCACCCATCTTCATTCCCAATGTATTTGATATTGGCTCAACTTTAGATGTTTTGTTCGGGCAATAAAGCTCTTCATCATGTTGAATTGCTTCAATGTTGGAAGATTTTAAGTTGGATTTAAGCTTCATGTCCAAAGGCAAGAGATGCTTTATTGCAAATTTAAGAAATGTTCCTTCCTCCCCTTCGCCGCCCTCACCAGCACGGCAGAGACCATGCTCAGCAAGTAAGTCATGGATTGCAACAATCAATTCAACCTAGGATTGGAAGTAAGAAATTCAAGAAAAAGCTATGAGAAGAAGAAAAACAAGAATGATTAATGATGCACTCACATCCAATGTTTCTCATTTTTCATTAAAAAGTACAGCTTGGTTTTTAACAGGAATGGTAAGAACAAGATGTTGAAGCTTGCAGAACGCAATGCCTGCGTAAACAAAGCTGCAACTTTGCTTTTCTTCCATTTCATCAGCAATCAATTGGCTCGGAAGATTTCTTAGGGAAGTAATTTGCAACATGGCACATGACTGCCAGCAACAAAAGTCCTGAATATCGCCGATGCTGCCAGTGGGAATGATTTTGCCGTTCTTCAAGCACGATATGTAACAGTGGAAAGAATGATGACCATGCAACAGGCAGAACCCAAAAAAAGAGTAATACTCAAAATAACAGAAACATATGATTCCGCCTTAACCAGAGATGGTGACCCGAACCCGATAAATACTGATCCAAACCGACATGAACGAGTAAGATTTTTTTTTCCTTGTTCAGGTTAGGGATAGGTTCGGTACTACCCGACCCGAACTACATAAAAAAAAACACCTTAAAATTTAGAAGACTTACACATTTTGTACCAAGAGATACATATGCTGAAAATTTAGGTTTCCAATCTGCTCTAGCCTTCACCAGTCACCCGTCTCTCGCTCTCTGCCTCTTCCTCTCACTCTCTTCTCCAATCTCCACTTCTCCGGCCAGCAGCAGATGTCGGCACCAACACTAGCAGGCAGCAGCTGAGTTATTTTGTCTCCCCGAAGATGCTAGAAGTCCTGTGAATTCCGTTGAAGAGTTCTCATGCTTGATATGGCTGCTTGTTTTACATTAGTTCTTTACTCACACTTGTTTTGGAAGTTGGTTTTGCGTTCTGCAAAAGATTGGTGGTTGCGACTGCCTTAAAAAAAAAAAAAAACAATTATGATTGTATATTTGGCTTATTATCAGTATAAATGTGTTCTGGCTTGAATATGTTTTCCGCTCGATTGGTAAGTATTTGCTCAGTGCTGATTTTATGTTTTTGTTAGGTTTTGCAATATCCTTATTTTTGTGCTTAATGTTGTATCAAAGTTTTGGAGGTCGGGTAGGGATGTCCAATGGATATCCAAAACCTAATCGGGTCGGTTTGATTTATACCCAATAGGTTCGGCTAAAAAAACCTAACATAGTTGCTAACCATTACCATTCCTAGGGCGAAATGATATTACTATTATGGTCTTACTAATAAGACCACTAAATTGTGGTTTATTCTTCATTATACACCGTTTAGTTCCTTTCCACTCTATTGCAGACCCAATTGATGGATTCAACTCTCCATCTTCTATAGATTGCTGGCTTCAATTCCTTACTGCCATGCTTTCACATCTGCTGCTTGTGCTCTGCATTGTTGGGTTTAGTCGCAGCATCAACAGCAGCCCAGGTTTCGGAAATGGAGGAGGAGACGACGGGAAGGTTTTGATTGTAGGGGAGGAACTGTGGAAGCAAACTATTCCTTTGCAACTGGGTTCTCGAGTTTACGAGCTGCAAGGGCTTAAATCACATACTTGGTATGAAGTGAAGATATCGTATCCAGCTTCTGTATGTATATTTTCCTTTTCTTTTTGGTTGGTTTTTTTCATGATTCTGATTCTGATTGTGAGTCGTTGATTTCCAATTTGTTGAATAATAGATACCTGCTAGCTTTACTATACAATTGAAGAAAGATGATTCTGACCCCGGAATGAACCGGGTTGCAAGAAGATTGTTAAATACTGAGAAACTGATTTTCAAGACTGATGTTATTCTTGATAGCAATCAGGTTGGTTGGTTTTTCTAATACATTTTTTCACTCTTACATCATGATCTGATTAGGAGGGTGGTTTTTCTTCTTCTTTTTTCCTTTTTTTCATGCAGAGTAAATTGTGTGTTTTGGTGAGGGTGGAGCCAGAGGGGGTAGTGGCAATTCCAAATGTAGAGGAGAGGAAAGACATCACATTCAATATAGGTAAGGCAAATTAGATTCATGTAATCTGCATAATGATAAAATTCTCTATTTTGAGTGTTTGTTTTTGCTCTTTGAAATTTGAATATGAGTGGCACTGCATGCTCACTGCATTTTAATAGAAGTCTGCTTCATATAACAACTCCTGGAATTATTGTCTATTGTCGCTTCGGAATTTCGTTAAGCTAACCGGTTTCTCATTTGTTAGTTTCTTCATTTATAATTGATGACTGTGACCCTTTTTTAGGTTCACATGGATTCTTGTGTTTTTTTTCCACCTTTCTTGTCAATCTATGGGGGTTTCATCTGTGACATTTTTTAGGCAACCATTATATTTGCAGTGGTGGTAGTGTTACTTTATGTGTCATTTCAATCTGCTAACTTTTTTTGTGATATCGCTTTAAGGAAGCAAGTTCACATTGCATTTTGCTAATGCCACCAGCATAACAATATTGATTTTCTGATGAAGTCGTAAAAAACTTCAGATATAAATTGGGCTTTTCATGGCTGTGTTTTGGGTTGGTGACTGGTTTTGAATATAGGTTTTTACCTCTGATTTGGGTTGTACCTGAAAAACAAATCCTCTTTGGATATAGGACACTTCGATGCTTAAGTATAAGTTGTAGTTGTCCTTGATGCTTAAGTTAGCAGGTGTAGGAGAAGAAGTAATGTATGAGGGAAATGAGAGAATGTATGTGCTCTTAACTTGTTCAAGAATGAATTTTCCAAATTTTTTTCTATTTACCTGGTGACCTAGGGTATTTAGAGACCTTGGTTACCTTACCTCATAAGGCGAGCATGGAGACTGGTGTTATCATTACCTTAGGGCGAATGGAGTTGCAGTACAATTGATTGGTTGTAGACAGAATGTAGTGTCTGACTTTTTCATTGATGAAAGATTGGTGATTGTCGGTGCCATATGAGCAGGAAATAACCATTGGTGAGAGAGGAGGTATATGCTCTGCATGGAAAATTTTGTGTGCACGCCGCTGCATTCTGACTACTCAAAACTCGAAAATACATTGAGGGGTATGCCCGAGTTTGGTATTGGATAGCCTGTGTGGTGAGAAAGGGTGAGGGGGAGAGAAGGTGTCTGAGAAGAGAGGGAGAGAGAGAATGTGGGCGAGAGAAAATGTGCGGGAGAGAGAAGGAAAGAGAGGGGGTGAGAGGGAAGAGAGAGAGAGAGAGAGAGAGGAGAGAGTGGTCGTTCAGGCCAGGAAATCCTAGCACAACCAGGAATTTAATAATATTTTTTTAAGAAATTCCTGCACCATCAACTTCTTAGGGCCTTCTGAACCTACCTAAGTTGATTTGTGATTCATAACAGTTTTCAATTTGTTCCAAGACGAGCAATTGAGTGATATTTGGAGTTGGTTCGAAATTGCTAGATTTCTTCTAAGACAACCTGTTATCCTTGGGTTTCATTGGCTTTCTTTACTTCGTTGTTGTATTTTTTCACAAGATGTCAACAAGCTTCGCTTTTTACAATAGCAGCTTCCTTGTTTCATTTTCTATTTCCATTGCTATCCAGATGTGTTAGTTAACTGAGATTGTGCTTTTTTCATGGCAAGAATTGTTGGGTGTTGTGTTTCTTGATTCCTAATGTTGCCATATAGCCAAGGTATCCTTCACAGATACTGCATGAAATTTGTTATGTTTCATCGCTCTATATTGTGAAGCTTATGTTTCAGCCATAGTGCTTATGATATCACAATTTCACGTATAAAGACATGTTACATATTACACTGACCAATAACTCTTTTTTCTATCCTTTCCATATTCTTAATATTTCTTTTGTATGACAGTTTGTGATGAACTATTATTGGGAATCCCACACAAGGCTTGGTGGGTAGTAGTCTTGGTAGTGCTCTGTTTGGGAGTGGCATTCATCATTCCTCATTTTCTTCCATCGTGTCTACTGCTGAGGGATAGAAAGCGAGAAACATTGAATCAGAGTGTTTCCAAAGAATCTTGATTTCAGAATCATTACCTGTGTTACGTTTTGTAATAGGTAACGGATGTCCTCTAGTGGCTTGTTCACTGCTTTGGATGTAAAAGTCCCCGTAAATCCTATTTGTTGTTGGAAGTTTAGCATGACCTCTTGTACTGTCCTATTGAATATTTCAATTCGTTTCATTGGAGTTCTGATGCATCTGTGAGGTTCCTTGGGGAATTTTGATGAATGTCATGAACTTTCCACAATGTATATGCCTCCTCTCAACCATGACAGCATATAATGCTCACAAGACGCTCCTCCAGCAAGGTGGTCAGTAATTTCTCCTACTTTTGCAATTGCAATGGACAGAGCACTTTGTTCTTACTTCCGCTAGTCTCCTTTTCTTTCAGGAAACATTAGGCCTCCATTAGATAACTTTTCTCTCATGACTTCTCATGTTTCTGAAACTTGTGAAGCATTTGAACATTGTCATCCGTTTGTCAGGTTGGAGATGGGGATAAAAAGAATTTAGTTAAAACTGTAAGTTGTAGGCATTTTGCCAAAATGCCTACAACTTGCAGTTTTAAATCATGGTGTTTTTTTTTAAGCAAATGACTATTCTCGAGACTAGTTGGTGCAGTCTTCCTTTGGGTTAAGCACAAACCAAAATGTTCACAGAGAAATGTTCTGTGGTTTGATACAGAATTGTCATTCTATAGCAGAAAGACGCCACCTTGATCTCTCGTTATTTTAGGTCCAAGAGGCTGCCACCCAACGTGGGTTTTCGCTTTTTGTACACAAGATTGAGAGAGAAAAAATAGAGAAAAAAGAGAGCAAGATCTACACGATGCAGCTTGTTTTTCAGATAAAACTTGATTATTTCCTGTTATTACAAACAGAAGTGAGGTTTATTGACACACCAAAATCATCAGCTGCAAATTAAAAGAGGAAAGCATTACAACTACGTAATAAGAAACTGACAACCAAATCACATTAACCCAGACAAACCCACCACCTCTTTCAATTAATTAAGAAGTTTGAGTCTGACTAGATTCTTGAACCTTCTGTCGCACATTCTGACCACACTCTTTAGCTCTATCCTTCATATCCTTGGCCGTTTCTGCTATCCTCCCTCTAGCATAATCCAGCTTATCAGAACCAAGTGGATGGTTACCAGTCACATAGTTATATATCCACAGCGATACCATTACAGCAGCCAAGCCACACCCACTTGAGAAAAAGAACCCAGAAGTGACCAGGAAAACAACAATCGCTGCCGGGACTAAAATTGGACTGGACAGCACCAGAACTGGTGTGGCCACGACCAGGGCTATAACTGTCCCAGTCAAAGTTAATCCGGACAGCACCAACAGTGCTGCACCTATTGTCCCTGCAGTCATAACCTTCACCGCCTTGCGTGAAGTTGGTTTCCCTGAAGATGGCTCGTACCTCGACATGGGCCTTGATCGGTCAGGCATGACTTCCTTTCGTGAGCGACACACACAGCAATGACTGGGAAAATAAGACCAGACGTTTCCCCCCCACTTCTTATGATGATGTTGTGTTGGGTCTTGGGTGTCGGGTATTATAGGGAGGCAGAGATAAGGAACGTGGCAGGGTGTGAAGGTGTATCACCTCGTGGAGTGTACTAAAGGGTAAGGTGGCGCCTTGGAGATGGTGCGGGGGTGGTCGGTGGTCCGTGGTGGTGTGGAGTGGATAGTCTCGTGGCGTTTGTTCGGGGAATGGGCAGCTTTGCATGTAATGTGAAATTCAAGAATGCCTGACACGTCTCAGAGGGAGTGGCCAAGTATTGAAGTTTTTGAGGAGTCCGGTCTGGCCCGTTCATAAACAAATTAACGAGCCCATGGACTTTCAGCTGTCCGGTATTTTATTTGGAGTCCTATTGATTTATCCAATAGCCTAGCAGCTAAACACCGCACATTACATTAATTTAACATAATAGAAATAAACGTAAGAGATTATAGTTTATAAGCATCAGTGTATATGGTTTTATCATGGTCTCCTCCTCCTCCTCCTCCTCCTCCTATTATTATTATTATTCACACATTCAAGTTTTTTTGATACTATTATTATTATAAAGGTTATTATATTGATTTGATTAAATCACGAAACAATACTGTGATGTATTTGCTTCATCTATTTATAATAAAATTTCTTCACCATAAAAAAATCATGTGAATCATAACACACACGTACGAGTATACATATAATTGTATAAAATTATGAGTTTCATTTCAATTAATATTAATTAAACAATTAAAATAATTAGGGTGTTTTTAAGTCAACATCATTGTGATGCTTATAAACAGTGAAGTCGCTCTTTTTTTTTAATTTTGTTTGTTGATTTTTTTTTATTTAATCTTTTTGTGGTCAAATTTCATGAGTCAAAATTTTAGATTATATTAAAAAGAACAAAATTAAAAGATGAGAGACAAAATATAAAACATGAAAAAATACGTGGTCAATCTTGAAGCTTTTAGAATTTTTATTTTAGTCTAAAATTTTATTATTTTGTTTATTTTCAGTCCAGAAGTTTGAAAAAATAAAAGAGAAAATTATCAATTAACAATGAAAAAAGAGAAAATTGTTGATTAGTCACGTCCTCATTACAAAAAATAAAAATATTTGTGTCATTGAATTTTTATTCTCAAGATAAGTTCAATAGACATAACCTTTTTTTCTAAACATGGCAAAAAAAGTAAATTGACTTGCATTTGATTTATTTTAATTCGGTTGATTTTTATTTTTTAAAAGTGATTTTAGAGTGTTTTAGGGTTATTAAGTGTTTATATATATATAGAGGTGTTTTCATATAATAATAAGTTGTTGAAAATAGAATTTTGAAGGTTCAAGAAACAAAAACTCTAATTTTTTGGTCATTAAGGTGACTAGAGAAAGACTGGTCAATGATATGTTGCCAGGCATTCAAAATCATTTTTATTTACATATTACTTCAAAAAAAATAGTTTGAATTGAATTGATTTTTTTTCACTTGTATTTTATATGAATTAATTGTATTAGTATGGAGTTTTTATAAAAATAGAGATTAATTTTTATTAGCAATAACATTTACTTGCTAAGGTCCAATAAATGAAAATGATTAAAATAAAAAAAGACATATGATATAAAATACTTAAATGTGCATCTATAATTATCAGCTTCCTACTGTAATATTAATGTTAACAACTATTTTTTTTATTTATAAGTTCATATTTTTTTTAGTTTATTTTATAAAGTACAAATAATATCTTTTTTTTATCAATTAAAAAAATCATTATAAATTTTTTAATTTTCATGTAAAAAATTGATTTAAAATCATGTTCAAAACATTATGTTTGCTAAGTCATGATATTATAAGAAAATATAAATGGTGTGAAGGATTCATTATGCAAAACATGCTGTGTATCCCATCACAAAACACCATGGACCCACTATTCACTATATTTCTTGTTCTTCTTTTTTATTTAGCCCTTGTAGATCCAAATTATATGTGAATTTAAGCTAATTTATCAGGAGAGTGTGAATTAAATACACAGGGACCAAAGTGAATAAAAACAAATGAAATTGTGGCTTTTTTTAAATTTAGGGTGAAATACACCCTAAAAAAAAAAAAAAAAACATGTTTTCGAGGGGCAATTCAGTAATTTCACAACTATCCATTTGTCATTGTCAACATTAAAGGGGGAAATTATGTTTTTTATTTTTATAATGCATAATAAAATGACCATTATATACTTAGATTCCAAATTTTTTAAAGATTATGTTCAGGGTGTTTTCTTCTTTTTTAATTTTTAAAGAATAGCAAAATGGCTTGCATGTTCTTGAAAGTGGATTTTTCCATAGCTTTGAATTCAGGGGTATTTTTGTATTTGTACTTAGACTTTTTATTATTATCATTTTGGTTTAAGAGAGTCTTTGTAACTTAATATATTAAAATATTATTAAAAAAATTGATGATACATGAAAGATTGTTCGGTGATCGAGTATAGCCTCTTGCAACAGCGTTTAACTATAAAAATAAAGTGTGTTTGGAAATACAGTTGAAATCATGTTCCCTGAAATTTCAAAAAAAAAATTGCTAAAAATTATTTTATATATATATTTTAGATTATTTTGATGTACTGATCTCAAAAATAATTTTTAAAAAATAAAAAAATATATTATTATTTTAATATATTTTTAAATAAAAAATACTTTAAACTATAATAACTACAACAGTTTCAAACAGATCCGGAATTGTAAAAGCCATGCCACACCTCCCTAAGAAAAAGAAGCCAGTGGCGATGAAAAACATGACGACACCAGCTGAGACGAGTACCGGGGTGGCCATGATGAGAAAGAACTAAACATGCCCCGGTAAAGCATATCCCGGCGAAAAACAAGAGAGTTCCACCCACTGCCGATATTTGTCATGAGCATCAACACAGGCTGGCGGGACGCTGGCTTTGATTGATCAAACATTATCAACAGTTAATTTATGTGTTTGGTTGTAGGCTTAATTGATACTATGAATTTGTGAGATCAAGTGATTTGAAGCACAGGCAGGGAGGAGTTAAGCTGCTGGAGAGATTTTAAATTAATTTTTAACATAAAAGGAGATTAATGTGATAATATGATAGACGTATTTTAAATTAATTTGTAGGGTGCATTTAATTAAAAAAAATTAAAATTATGTAAATTAACAAATTGTTAAAATAATTGTTAATGGTAGTTAAAAATTAAAGTGAAAAGCTAAAAGATATAGATTTGTTAACTTTCTTTAAAAAAATTTATATTTAATTAATGTCAACAAAAATAAAGTTTCGGCATAAATACAATGATTTAAATATTGCAGGAAAAAATATAGTCTATTATCTAAGTAATTTAAAAATAAAGCTTATATATTGAATAAACTGTTAATATCTTAATTCTTAGTAATTAGATTTACTTCTCTTGATCAGGGTGGCTAGTACCAGTGTTTGGTAGACTAGAGTGGCTAGTGGTTAGTAATTAGTATCTATAAAAGTTTTTTTTTTTTTTTGTAGATTTTGAGATTCTCTTTATGTTTAAGTAGATTTTTTTTTTAAAAAAAACAATGATATTTTAAATAGATGAACAATTAAAATATGTACATTAAAACTATTAAGGGTAAAGGGATTATAAACTTGTGTTCTTTGAAGGACTCACATTATTTTTATAATTCACGAATCTTGTTTTTGTAAAGAAAATGTGTGGAAGTGTCATCTTTATTCGAATCTTGTCATCTTACATATTATTCATGAGAAAAAAATTACAGGTTCTTCTTGAAATTTTTATACAATTAGGGGTGTAAAAAGATTAGTTTGTTTGACTTTAACATTTTATATTAAAAGTTTCAAAATATAAAATAAATTTTTTTAAAACTTTATAACCCAGTTTATAGGGGGGGGGGAAAAACTTACTCATAAGTTACTCACTCAAAGACAAATTTATAAACCAAAATTTGGCAGACCAGAATTGAGCCAATCAAAAGTTCTCTCTTCACAAATTTTTAGTTTATAAGTTTTTAGTTTTTAAGAACTCAACTTGTTTATAAAAAACACTTCAAAAATAAAATCTTAATAAACTAAATTCTAATTTTAAAACACTCCAAAATCATTTTAAAAAATTAAAAAAAAAACTAATAAAAAAAAAACTAAATGGGCGGATTTATGGAAAACACCATTTCCTTTAATGAATACGAATCATTGACACAAAAGCATTAACTTTTAATTAAACCAACGTAATTTTCAAACCAAAATTAATTAAGTTACACCAATTGAAGAGCACAATTACCCTGTTAGAAACTTTCAACACTCTTGTTCTTATATTTGGCTTCTGAAAAAAGATGCCCCAAAACACAGGGTTTTTTTTGCCTTCATAGTGGAACCCATAAAATATTATGCCGTCGGTCCGTCCAAAGAATTTTTAGTGCTAACTCACGTCTTATTCTCCCACTTAACCTTTTGAAAAAGCCCAATCACACGTACAGTTCACATGTCAGTAACCATGAATGTCACTGCTCTGTCACATTAGACTTCCCGCTTTCCAAGACCCCATCCAAGCCAACGCTCCTCTACGTAAAAAAAAGTCAAAATAATTTGAAAAAGGAAAATAAGAGGGATTGGTCCCACGTACCAATTCGACCGTTGCAAAAAAAGTTATTCTTAGGAACCCCCCATTTTCTTCTCCGTCTCTCATCGATCTCGCAAAATCTCACTCTCTCTTGAAAAAAACTCTTCTCTCTCTTCCTCTCTCTAAAAATATTTCTCTAATGGCGATTGCTTCAGAGACCCAACCCCAAGAGAAGGTAATTTCTTGTAAAAGGTCGTGACTAGTTTAACTTGATTTCAAAATCTAGGGTTTTTGTTCTCTCATCTTGTAAAGGAACCGGTTCTCTTCTTTAATTTCTCTTTTATAGATCGAAATTGAATCTTTTCGTTAGTTTATATTTAGGGTTTTGAATTGTGGGTTTTTTTTTTTTTTAACTTTGGTACAGGCCGGTACGGAGGTATCAGGAGAAGAGAAGAAGAGATGGACGCTAAATGATTTTGATATAGGAAAGCCACTTGGACGTGGAAAGTTCGGTCATGTTTACTTAGCCAGAGAAAAAAGGGTGAGTTTTTCAGTTTCATTGATGATAAAAACCCTTTATTTTTATCTAATTAAATTTGAAATCTGTGCTTATTATTGTACATAAATTGGAGCTTATATGTGAATTTAGTTGGGTTCTCTTGTGTTAAAATGAATTTTTAATTTTTAGGTTTTTTTATTTTCGGGTTACCTTAGAAAATTAAAGGAAACTAGCAGGATTTTGTTTTAACTGATCATTGTACAATCAATTGATCTTTTAATGTTTGTTGCGGGTTCAGAGCAATCATATTGTGGCTTTGAAGGTTCTGTTTAAGAGTCAGTTGCAGCAATCACAAGTTGAACATCAGCTCCGTCGCGAAGTTGAAATTCAAAGTCATCTTAGGCATCCCAATATATTGCGCCTTTATGGTTACTTTTACGATCAGGTGTGTTTCTTACGATCCTCGTTTGAATTTTTGAAAGTTTTTGGTAAATTTGACTGATTTGTGTTTTTTCTACCTGAAATTGTGGCAGAAACGAGTTTATTTGATATTAGAATATGCAGCCAAAGGTGAACTCTACAAAGAATTGCAAAAATGTAAATACTTCAGCGAAAGACGTGCTGCTACTGTGAGTTATTTTTAAGCCGTCTCTTTCAATTATCTTCAGTTTACTTGTCCTACTGTTAATACCCTTGTGCCAGCATGTTTTACCTTCAGTTAATTTGCTTCAAACCATGATTTTTCCTTCAACTTCCAATTTGAGACACGAAAATTACATTTTGCACTGTCATGTCTGATCATGCGAATACTGATTAGTTATGTTGGGTGTGGATTTGGTAAATGTGGCAGTATGTTGCGTCATTAGCCCGGGCACTGATTTATTGTCACGGCAAGCATGTAATACACAGAGACATCAAGCCAGAGAACCTGTTAATAGGTGCACAGGTGATATGACAGCTATTCTTGATTGAATTTCCTATATCTATTAGATGATTATGTGCTCATAAACAAAGTTAACATTGATTTCTGTTATCAGGGTGAGCTCAAGATTGCAGATTTTGGTTGGTCAGTGCACACTTTTAACCGCAGGCAGACAATGTGTGGTACATTGGACTACCTCCCACCAGAGATGGGTATGTATGTAAGCCATTGGATTTAAAGGCCAATGGAGCTTCCTGTTTTTATTCTTGGATTTGTATTGTGGTCACTTGTATGGTTTGATTTGAGTGAAGCCATTCATATACCATTTGATTATGTGAAGGAAATGGTTTTTGAATAATCTTGAAACAGCTCTTCCAAAGCAATAACTTTATCTGATTCCATTGAAAAATAATTGTTACGGTATTCTGTTTTTTTTTATTTGATATTGCAGTGGAAAGTGTAGAGCATGATGCGAGTGTTGATATATGGAGCCTGGGTGTTTTGTGCTATGAATTTTTATATGGTGTTCCTCCATTTGAGGCCAAGGAACACTCAGACACTTACAGAAGGTAAGCATGAATTGGAGAAATGAAAGAAAATGAAGAAAACTGCAAAATATTCCTTAGTTCAGAATACATAAATACTTGTCCAATTTAAAGGCAATGAAGGGTCCTAAATGCTTCTCGTTTTTTATTTTTATGACTTGCTAATTACATTTCTCATATCTCTTGCTTCTGTGCTATAAACAAGAAACAAGAATAAAGTGATTTGTTGAAACCTTTGCTATTGAATTTATTTCTATTTCTCTCTTTTTTGTGGCATTATTTAGAGCAAACTTATAATCCTCGTTTTACTCTGTTGCTGATACCTGTTACCTTACCAATAGGATTGTGCAAGTGGATCTAAAGTTCCCCTCAAAACCAATTGTCTCTTCTGCAGCAAAGGACCTTATTAGTCAGGTGAAAAATCATTTCTTGCTTTTTAACCCACAGTGGCTGCTGCATCTTCCATGGTAGAACTTAATTTGAATGTCAACATTATAAATTAATTGCCTAAAATACGTTGGAGATGGGATTGAAAGCTGTGATAATATAACTTACATGGAATTAAAAACTGTGTTTTAGACCTTGCTAGCAGAATTAATTAACAATGCAGGAAATAATATTATGTTATCACTTTTGGAAGGATCTGTACTCATTCTCTTTTGCATTTTTTTTTTCCCTCTTCGAACAATAGATGCTTGTAAAGGATTCTGCAGAGCGCCTACCGTTACATAAGCTACTTGATCATCCCTGGATTGTTCAAAATGCTGATCCCTCTGGCATCTTTAGGGGTTGATTTGTCTTTCTCTAGATGCCTTACTGTTTCAAGGACCAATGGTGCAAGTTTATAGAGAAGAACGCAAAGAACCTCCAGGCGAGAGGTCTGTGTGAATTTGTGAAGAACCGGATCATTGTAACTTTTTCTTTTAAGAGTTCATTGCTCATGTTGTCTCCAAGCTCTATAGAACATAAAAACTAATGGTTTATTGAATCTATTTCAATTCAATTTTATGTTAATATGGGGGCACATTCTCTTCTTTCTAGGCTGTGTTTATTTCTTGAAAAATTATTTTTGAAAAATTATTTTTCAAAATTTTTTTTATTTATTTGCTATTAAAAAAGTTAATTAATAAAAAACGCTTTCTAGTCAAAAAAATAATTTTGTTTAAGTTTTTAGGAAAGTATTTTTTTTTATTATTTTAGGTGGAAAACACTTTCCAGAAATTGTGAAAAATTTAGAAATATTATATTATTTACTGATTATATCAAATTTGGTTCTCAAACTTTTAATTGCTACATATATATTTTGTTTTATATTCTTTTTCAATTTCATCTCTTAAAATTTGATTTTTATATCAATTTTGATCTTTATTTTTATAATTGTTATTTGTTTTTTTCTTATTATTTTTTTAATTAAAATTTTTTATCTATCAAATTTGATCTCATTTTATTATTTATTTTATTTGAAATAATTTAAAAATGTTAATTATTTTTTATTTTTATTTTTTTATTTTTATTTTTATTTTTTTTTTTTTTTAGATTTAATTTTTATTATTTTAATTATTATTTATTTTATTTGAGATAATTTATGAAATTATATTTTTTTTTCAATTTTATTCTCATTTTATTCCTTATTATTTTAATAAACCTGAAAAAAATAAAACATTAATAAGTTATTTTCTAACTCATTTCATAACATAACTAAACACTAAAAGTATTTTTCAACTTATTTTTTATTATACTACCAAATATCAAAAAATAATTTATTTTTTTTAAAATTTTCAAAATATAACTATTTTTCGACACAAATAAACAGGACAATAGATCTTCCATTTTTTCCATTTCCAGCTGTGACACGTACAGCACAATTTTTTTAGAGCAGTACTTGGTAGTGCGACTTTGCAGGGAAGAGAACGCAAAAAGGCAAAACAAAAACAAAAAATGGGTGCCAAACTGGCGTTATTGTTGATCATTTAACCATGCCTGTTTCTGATTTCAACAGCATGAAACAGTAGCTGCAACTTCATTAGGCAATTGCTCTTTTTGCGAACTGTTGACACAGCTTTTTCTATTCACAGCATGTGCCAAAAGCAACGAGATTTATTTATTTTTTCTTCTGTTGGGGGATGACTAGGACCTGATATGCCAAATTAACTTACCAAGCCGCATATATAATCATGAAAATAAATCATCTTAGATAAAAAATTTGTAAAAAATTGTAAATCAATCAAAACAAAGGCTGCATCTGAGAAACAGAGCAGAGAGCGAAACTTCCCCCTTGAGCAAAATATTTTTCTCACCATTTTACGCTGTTAAAAAGTTTCTGCACGGGCCTGTGGCCACTGCTGAATATAAACATCGCAAAAAGATATACAGCAAGGATAACTTGATTTAAAAATCTTAAGATTTGATCAGACATATAACCAGAGAAACTCCCACCAAGAACATGTTTAAGAAAAGATCCGCCCACACAACAGATAAATATTACGATGCAAATCCAAAGATAACAACTCCTGTGACCTGAGGTTTTAGCCTGTATGATGTTGGTTGGAAGTGGCTGATGGTGAGATATCATGCTAGGAATCTCTCAATATTAGTGATTGTTCTCACATCTGTCACCATCCAATAACTGGGTTGGAGGTTTGTACTGTTTTTTCTTGCTTTCGGCAACAACTCTGGGGCTTATGAAGCTTGGTTGGTTAGTTGAAGAAAGGAGTCTTGCCCACATCCTGTCAGTAATCACAACCTGGTTCTGCCTCTCATTAATGCGCTGAAAACAAAAATGAATAAATAACTCCAGCAATAAGCATTGGTGTCAAAAATCAACATCTTTTCCAAAAGATATCCCATCACAAATAGAAGTTGATCAAAGTAAATGATACAGAACAAAGGAAGAGAGAGCTGAGACTTGCAGCTGTGATTGCAAGGCTTTGAATTTATGGTAGTAGTCAAGAGGCAGAGGCAAACAATGTAAAATTTCCAGTCAGTGTCAAGTTAGTGGGCTTCTGACAGGAAAAAAAACAAAAATCTATAACAGCTAATGATTTTTTATCAGTTATTTCCACAATAATAAGTATAATTGTTATTTTGGTACATAAAGGAATTTACCTCAAAAGGAATGTAAGAATGTCGACCATTGACAGGTCCAACTGTAAAGCCTGTATATCCAGCCATTGCTCCATGAACTGCACTTTGAGCAAGGAGTGAGCAGTAGACATTATCAGATGCATTACCTGGAACAGCACGAATCATGTATGTAGGATCTGCAAGATGGTTGGGTCAAAGTTACGCCTTTGCACCTGAATTGAGTTAAAGCATAAAAACAATAAACAAAGAACGTTAATACAAGTCACATACCTATATATTTGAGAGTGATGGCCATCTTCTGTACTCTTGCAAAATGATCCTGCACAGAAGTTTAAATGAGGACAATAAATTAGCCAGTGGAGAAATTCCTAAAAATCATAAAATTTGCAAAGAATGTTCATCGTCAGAACTTCTCATCTGAGAGTACAAAAATGTGTATGGTATTTGAAAATCAACACA
Organism: Populus alba; assembly: GCF_005239225.2. NCBI lineage: Eukaryota > Viridiplantae > Streptophyta > Magnoliopsida > Malpighiales > Salicaceae > Populus > Populus alba. The sequence goes on from NC_133289.1 coordinate 21,368,542, forward strand.
TTATGATGGCTCTTTATCAAAGATATGAAGAGGCATTGAAATTCTAAGAGCTTGAGGTCATCATACCATGGTATATATAGATTTAAAATTCAATAAAAGAAGAGCTCTTACACACACACACACACAAAAATAAGTGAAATGTTTATGAAGCCATTCAGGAATAGAAGCAAATCATAAAGTAGACAACAACTATTAATTGACAAATTTCTATCTTTTGTATGTATAATATTTTAATCAAATGATCATCATGCTAAGCATTACTTAGAATGATTTTCTTGTAAAAGTAACATATCATTTAAAAGACCTTTACAAGGATTAAAAAGAAAAGATAAAAAAGGATTGCTCCATCAGCTGCATAAGAAAACGGGAAAAGTAAATTACTGATTGCTTAACAAGGCTAAGCTATTGTGATTTCATAAGATTGCCATGAAATTGAAAGTCGCCAAGAAATCACAAAAACAGGGAACAAAAGTGATAATAATATGAGATTATCTCTAAATTTTCTGTCAAGTATTACATTAATTTTATGAGATATCCATAACCCAACATCTTGAAGCAGATTGTTTCCTGAAGCATCTTGCTGGTTCATAGATTGCAAGTACTTTGCAAGAAGATCCTGTCCTGCTCCTTCAGCGACAACGATAACCATGTGTCCATTTTCTTTAAGTCGACGTTTAATGAATTCAAATAGTCCACCTTTTCCTTCAAGATAGAAGGGTGATTCTGGAATCAAACAGCAATCCACATCCCGGCTAGCAAGAGTTGCATACATTGCAATGAAACCTGCATCCATAATTCCCAATAGATTGGAGAGATGGTAAAACAACACATGGAGAGGTCTAATGTGTGACATGGTTGTCAGAGATTGTATCTGTCTATGCCTCAACTTACCACTGTGGCGACCCATCAGCTTCACAATGCCAATGCCATTCTCGAAACTTCCAGCCTCAACATGGGCTGCATTAATTGCACGTTGAGCCTCCTCGACTGCAGTATCAAAACCGAAGGACCTGTCGATGACCTGAATCATAATAAGGACACTCAATGCAACATATTTCTCCAATACTTAATGTGGGTTGTGCAGAAACATGACAGGAAAGAATTCAATGATATCACAACTAAAGATGTGTCAATGAAAGTACAGGAATGTCATTATCGATGGTTTTGGGAATTCCAGCAACTGCAACGTTGAGGCCGCGTCTTCTAATTTCCTGAACATCAAGAAGCACTTTGTTCAAAATTTAGCAAACACATTAAGGTAATGATGTGTACAGTCAGATAATCAAAGGCATTGAGAGATGGAAATCACATTGTGAAATGAAACGCAATATCACAGATGTACAAATGGTATGACAGAATGTTAAAAAGATCTGTCAACACAGCCTAAGAACATTTCAGTAGGCATGGAGTAGCAGAGCTATATGTATACTGAATTCAGAACCTCCTTTTATCCTGAAGCAGCAGTTTTTTGGGTTGAACATGGAAAGAAATACATGATAGGGTGTCAAAATTGGAACCCGCCAACATTCTCGAAAAAAAAAAAAAAAGCAACCTGCTAAGGATGGTAGCATTGAATTAATTGGTAAGATAATAAAGTAATTCCATCCAAGCAAAATCATCAAAAAACAAATTTATGCTGACTGTAGCTCAAAATCGCTGAAGAATATGTTGACTAGAGGAGAAGAAAAAATTCAATGGAAAAGTGTGGCTCAACACACATTCAAGAATTCCTTATTATTCAAGCAGCCATAAAATTCAAACTACGTGCCCCATGTGTCTAATATATCATTTTCAGCTAGTGGTATGTTATGCTCGGTAGATCAAAGAAGCCATTGAACAAATCAACTGTTACACATAAAGCTTACCTCATATATCACTGCTGCTCCTTTTTGAGTTCCATCACCTCCAATTATATAAACCTGGACCACAAGACGAGATGATCAGTGCCTTCACAAGGAAAGTGTAGGCCTACACTACAGTGAAAAATGAAATTTAAATTAACAATGCACTCAAAAATTCATTTTTTTTGTTTGGCAACTTCAATCTACAAAGAAAGTCACACCCAATACCAACCTGATTAATCCCCCGATCCTGAATACTGTCAACTATCTTTGATGTGTCATGACCACCTCTTGATGTCCCCAGGATTGTACCGCCACGTTTATGGATGTCATCAACTACCTTAGGAGTTAAATTAATGGTGTTCTTGGAATAGAAACCCCTGTAGCCTCCCTACAATGCGACACAATAGATTCATGCCATTGAGCGTGTGACATTACCAAATTTTGAAGAACAACATCTCAAACTTCGATACATTTCATTTTTTGAATTCACTACAATTACATTCAAATTCTTACTTTGTAGACAAAAGAATTCTAACAACTATAGGAAAAACACCTGAATGCATGCTGTGCAGGAGAAAAATGCAAAAATTGGATTACAAAACTGTGTTTGTGTCAAAACCATGTTTAGGCATCAAATAAAATAGAAATCAATCACTCACATCAATCCCAAGGACCTTGGTGACACCATACATGTGGTAAAGGCCACACACAATTTCCCTGATCACTGTGTTGAGGCCAGGACATAAACCCCCGCATGTTACTATACACGCGCGCACATCATCCGACTTAAAATACACCTGAGCAGAACAACAAGCTCCTATCAGTAAGGACATAAACACCATAAACACAAGATTAATATCAGTGTTTCAACATATTCAGACAGCAATCTGTAAAGGGCAACCATACCTTTTGACGAGGTCCGGCACGTCTAAAATGTGTCCCTCTTGGACTGCTGTTATGAACAACAATCTAAAAATCATTCATTACAACAAAAACATTAACAGCCAATATCTTTATCAAAAGTTATAAACATCTAACAAAATGAAATCGACATTGACAGAGCAACTAACCTTTTGAGCAACAGTATCATCCACATTAACAAAGTACTGCCTGAAATCAAATCATTCCATTTTATTTATTGGAAAAAAAAAAAAAAAACAGCAACTTGTACAATAACCTTAAGACAACAACCGAATCACGATTCATGCCACCTATTAAGTCAAATATATGCATATCAAAATTTTTACTTACTTGACTCCTGCATAGGCTGGATTGTCTTGTAACTGATTTGGATACGTCTGCCACAAATATAAAATGAAAAAAGAATGAAATTTATAAATTATGCAAAAGAAAAAATCTCAACTATCAAAAACCTAAATAGTAAATCTCAAATTCATTTTACTGATTAATCAAGCAAACACGATTGTTAAACAAAAGGAAAAGGAAGTGCAAGGTTTAGTGCTTTGGAGTACAGCGAGCAGAAGCAAACAATCAAAAGCACAGATTCGCACATTGATAAAAATACTTATAATCATGCGTCTATGATATAGACGTAAGAGAAATGAAAAGAGAAGGATGACATTACAGGGAGATGCGGAATATAGTCCGTTAAATGAGGCACATCTTCAAGCACATAACCAGCAGCACCATTCACTATTTTCATCTGTGAAACTCCAGCCATCTCTGATCTCTTTTATGGGTGCTTGAAGAAGAAGAGGTGGCAGATAGAAAGAAGAGCATAGTAAGAACTAAGAAGTGTAGCTTTTCATAGCCTGCGTTTGTTAAGGGGATGTGTGTCTATAAGCGACGTCGTGTGTGTCGGGGGATTTTTGTGGGCGGGGGTATGACGAAACAAGGGGCGTGGGTTTTGAGGAGTCATTTGATAAGACAGGATGCCAACTGGTTTTGGAAATGGTTTATCAGGGATGGTTTTGGTGTCTTGTCGTTTTAAGAACCTTGAAACCAAATGGGAATTCACTAAATTCTTTAACTGATGTTCGGGGGTTTTATCATTTTTCATCGTGAATTTTTTTTATTATCAAGTTGAATGATGGTATATTTATAATTAAATAAATATAAATATTATTAAAAAATATAATTAACATGTTAATTGCACGCCTTAGCACATAAAATTAAGTTACACCATTTAAACAATGCATGTGGGGGTATTTTGGTAGCTAAATGGTGATTTTTAGAGTTGCGAACAAATTATCTTGCCAAACTCATTAATATTTTTTTAATTTTATTAATTAACTTTAAATTAGTTGGAAAATAAATTTATATTTAAAATTTTATGAGTTATGAGTTTAAAAAATTAATAAAGGTTTAGAGATTTATTCAAGGTTGCTTTACCCTTTTTTAAGTTATATTTTTTTTAGTTTCATTCTTTAATATTTGTATAATTAAAGAATAAGCTCTATTTTTTTCTTTGTTGTTGTAATATTTTTCATTAAATTTGAAAATAATATAGATTATCTTAACTTTTTTTTTAATATCTAAAAAAAAAACTCACGATGAATCAATTGATAAATGTAAAGCTACAGTAATGGCTAGAGGATTTATACAAGGGCATATCATGGACATTCATTGGTGGATAAAATCACTTGTATAAGAATTATAATATATATTGTTGTTTCATTAGGTTTAAAAATATGGTTTTATAGCTTATAAATTTCATCTTTGTATTTGTCATCCGAACAATGGAGGTAGTTTAAATTTTTTATTAGTGATAATATCTTATTGTTGATAGAGATATTGTATATATTAAAAAATTAAATATATTTTTATTAATTTCATCCCTTATTATTTATTTAATTGAGAATTAAGCTTTATAATTTATTTTAATTTTTTATATATGGAATTATCATAATACCATTAATCATGTTATGAGTTCAATCAATCTAGGTCAATTCATTAATTCATCACCTCAATATATTGAAAGGATATTTATCTTATATGTTTTCGTTTTAATTGTTTTTAAAAGACATTGTTTTGTATGTATTATATTTTGAATTCATGATTAATTTAGAAAAAGAAAAACATTTTAACAATGTTTGAATATTATTTTTATATTTGAAAAAAAAATGACCTGTAAAAACTATATACCGTGGTAGCATGATAGCATCTAATAAATTTTAAATCGAATTTTAAATTAAAAACAATAGAAGATAATATAGAATATGTATTTGACCGATGGTTATACGTGGGCAAAAGAAATGAAAGTAAATGGTGAGCTTGTAGAACAACAAAAGTCCTTGTTTTTTTTTTTTTTTTAATATTTAACCCATTAACCATTACGTTTCAGCCCATGGAAACATTTAACAAATTTTTAATACAAAATAGCTGCCGCCCCCTGATAAATCTGCAGGTATTTAACTGTTTTGGAAATCATATCCAAATGAACAATAGCCCATCATGTTCGCCCTACGGGCATTGTAAAAATCCAGTTAATAAAATATTAAATTGAAAATAGAGTGTTAAATTAAATCAAAGATATATAGTTAAAATAATAAAGGATAAAAATAAAAGAAACTAAAAATTATATATACCAGATGTTGCCAGAAAAAAAAAGTTGTAAAAAAAGATAAATAAAACTATAAATAATTAATTAACTTTACAAAAATAAATTCCAAAAAGATAAAGCTTGGAGCTTGAAAAGAGAGATAAGTTGAAAACCAAGAGGCTTGAGAGAAAATTATTATCGAAACTGTAAGGGGCTTACCAAAAACTACAATGAACGTAACTATTTTTCTTGTTCCTAAAAATTGATATCTACATATAATTTTCATAGTAATGAGGTCTAAAAATATTTCAAATAGTTTAGAAATAAGATTTACATGTTAAATAATTGATCAAGCTTTTGATTCTAGCAATTAATACATTCTCTCCAACCAAGATAACTGATAGCTTATACCTAATACCTGGCAGGTCAAGGTAGCTGGTATATATAAAAGATTATCTTCTATAGATTTAAAGATACTTAAATGTTCAAGTAATTTATTTTTATAAAGAGAAAGTGTAATAATGTTTTTAAAAAATAGACTTTGAAAAATATATATACTAAAAATATTGAGAATGAGGATATTATGAATCTGGAGCTTGAAGGATTTATGAAATATTTATAATTTATGAGTCTTGATGATACAAAATAATAAAATATACAAACTAAGTCTTCGATAATTAATTAATTTATAACTTAAAATACAGCACATCATATACCTAAAAAATAAACCCTCGACGAACATATAATATATCACCTTTTGTTTCAAATATTAATTGGAACTTTATTGTAAATTCTACCCGATAAATCCAAATTTAAAGGGCTTAAAACCCCTAACAATCCTAAAAAAAATGGGTTTAAACATTGCTTGAACCTAACAACTAAGGGCTTCGAGTAGTGTATTTGAACCCATTTTCACCCTTATCAGACTAAAGCAACTCGCTCGAGCCTAACATCTTTTTAATATTTTTTTGAGACCTCCATGCGAGTGTCTTAATATTTTTTATTGATCCAATAAGTATTATTTTGAGTGAAATATAACTCAAAATATTATAAGAATGAAATGATTTTTCAATCCCTTCTTTCCATGAAAAGAAATCTTAATTAATTTTGTTTACTTTTTTATTTAAAACAGGGCGCCGTATTAACTAAAAGAAAGATAGTTTATATTGGGATATATTATTTTCGTAAGTAAAAACAATACCAAACAATCACTTGGATTGGTTGATTAGTGGATTTATTCTTTGGCTAGGATTTGTATTTTACAAGATATTGTAAATAATTTTTACAGAAGCACCAAATTCAGGTGTGGATGGCTTGATGATACCTTTTTGTACAAATTCAATCAGGAAGGCATTTAATTTTTAAACGTGAAAATCAGTCCAATAATATCCTTAATATTAAAACAAAAAAAATCATAACCTATCATGTTAAATAAAAACTACCATTGTTGAAATTTAACAAAAACTTTTCAAATAGCCAGTAGACATTCTCAATTTAGTTGGCAAAGCCATTAGTGTTATTGTAAGTGAAAAATAACTTATCGCGTTCATATTAAGATTGTATTTCATTGGAGTTGAAAACTGAGGATTAAATGCTCGGGATGTCAAAAAATGGTTGTAGAACAAGATATGAAGGATGATCGATGAACATTAACACAAAAACTAAGAGGCGTGGGGTTTTACTGTGCATGAATACAATATATTGCCTCTCACATTTCTTTGTGTATTCATTCAATGTATTTTTTTTCCATTTTGATAGTAGAATTTTTAGAGTGATTTAATCTTTTTATGGTCAAATTGAAGGTGAATACCTTCTGATTTGTTGATGCGGGAACGATTGGAAGTTAAGGGAACGAAGTAAAAAAAAGAGGTGGAAACTAGGTGGTTTTCTCAAAATTAGAGTGGAAAGTTAACTTTAATCTTTTTATTTTTTTATTGATAGTTTTTCAGTCCTTATTATTTTTTAAAATTCAATCTTGACCGAAAAGTTCATTTTCTTATTTCTCAGTCCTTGGTTTGAAATATAAAGGGAAAATTATTGAATTCTAGTGATAAAAAAAAAAAATCTCAATTGACATAGATAATGGGATGATGAGAATATGCAGAAATTCTATTTACATGTTATGAAATAAAGGAAACTTTACTGAAATTTTGATAAAAATAAATATTAAAATAAAAAAATTCTTGCACTTTCAATAATAATACAATATATTAATGAAATATCTTGCATTTGAATTTATGGGTTATTACAGGCATGGTTGTGGAAATTAGAGTTTAAGGAATGGAGGGGAGTTCCAGATTACTATAATTGTAGTTATATAATAATAATTAGTACTACTGCTGCTATATATATAAAAAACTAATTCTTATAAAGGATACATAGTGACCTGCCTCCCTCACAAACTATTATTGACATCTACAATAGCTTCTTTTTTTTTTTCAATTTTTTCACGAAAATCAAGAAGAGAGAGAGGCAAGAGGGAAAAGAAAGCAAGAAAGAAAAAGGGTTCCTATGCACTGTGTCATCTAGCATGTTTGAGAATATGGCTACAATTATTTTTTTTAAAATAATTTTTATATTGAAATGCATCAAAATAATATTTTTTTTTTTTTTAAAATTAACGTATCAAAACGATCCAAAACATATATAAAAAAAACTATTTAAAAAAAACAATTGAATTTCTTAGAAACGCGTGCAAGATCAGCGCGTCAAAATGATTCAAAACATATATATAAAAAAATATTTTTTAATAAAAAAATTTGTTTTTATGAAAATGCGGGTTGGCCCATGTTTCCAAACGCTCCCTTCATCAATAGCATGAGCCTTATTGGGATAGAAAGGCTGACAAGATGATTTCATAGACATTAAAGACATGTGATATCGAATCTTCGAGTAAGCTACACGCATTGTCTAAACATGACGACTACCTCACACGCCGACCTATGCAATTTTTATTTTTTAAAATTCCCCCCATCAATTTTTTGTTTTTTAATTCAATCCTTGATTATTTGATAACCATTAATTTTTTGTATTTAGTCCCTAGTTCTTTAATAGCTTTTTAGTTTGGTTTCAAACTTCATCCTTTTAGAGCCCAATAAAAACTCAAACGAGGAGAAAGGAAGGGAAGGGAAATGATTTTTTTTTTCTTTTAGTCCCTGGTTGCATGATGAATCTTATATTTTTTTTTATTTTTGTGTCAGGTTCTTTTGTAACTTTATAGTTTAGTCTCAAATTTCATCTTATTCGAGATTAGTAAAGACCCAATTAGGAAAAAAGAAAATAAAGAAAAATGGAAAAGACATATGACTATACCAGGTTAGCTCATTATGACCATGTCATAACCATGCCTGTTCATTTAGCATGTTAAACCGGGTTGGTAGGGGTCGATCCAATTCAACATTATATTTTTGTTACCCTCCTTGAATTTTTTTTTTCTTTTACAATTTTATTCTTATTTCGTGTTTGAGCCCAATCGAGCTAGTTAAGGTTTGAAATGACAATTTCCTTTTTTTTTTAGTCAAATATGATTTTGAATGAGGTTACCAGATCACAGATGGATCTCTTGATCAAATGGCACACGTTAAAACAAGTCCAACGCGACTGGGTTTGGAACCCAGGCCATCTAGTGACCAATGATATAAGGCAACGTTGGAAAAATAAAAAATCACAAGATCTAGTTTAGAAAATTGTTTTGTTTTGGATTTGATTTTTATTTTTCATTCACAAAAAATATTAACAAGTAATGAAATAAATATAATGAATAGCAGCATGCCACATCAGGTTTTTTTATCTACATTCATCACTTAGCATTTTGGTCCCATCTTTATTTGTTATTAATGTTTTTTTTTTTGGCATTTTTAATGCATATAATTTTCAATTAATTTTGCTGAACACACTAATCAAGTTTTCGATGCGTATTTTGAATTTTTCATCATCAGCAAAAATATTAACACTGTCCATTTTATTTTATGATTAAATTGAATTTTAATCTAACCTAGCACGATCACTTGAACTAGTTTTCTATCTAATCTCGGTATCCAGAAAAGTGTTGGTTCCCTAATAAAACAAATGTCCTCATTATCTACTCCACACAAATACCAAAAATAGTATTCTGGTCACCGTCGAAATCTCTAACCTAGCTGTCTTTTCTCCCGCCTTTAAAATTCAACCTCCCTCTTTTTTTATATAATTTCTAAATTTTGATACGATGGATGATCATTATCCATGACAATAATACATGTATAAATTGGTATTAGACCCGATAGGATAATATTTTAAGATGTTCTCTATGATTTTTTTTTTTATGATAAAAACATTGTTAAGCAACTTTCCATGTTGACCGATATTAAATCTTTATCCAGATGATTTTAAATAGAGGTAATTATTTTCAATTCAATTTGATTTTTATTAAAAAATAATAATAATCAAATCAAATTTTTTATTTTTAAAAAAAGTTGAAATCGGTTTAAACCGACCAATTTTGGTTCAGGTTGGTTTTTTAAAGATAAAACCGGTTCAAACCGGTTTTGCTCGGTTTTCGGTTTGGATTTGATTTGGTTTTTTCGGTTTTATATTTATAAAACCGAAAACTAAACCAGTCAGTTTTTTTAAAATTTTAATCTATTTAATCGGTTTTTTTTCATGGTTTAATTTTTTTAATTATTTTTTTTCTGATTTTTTTTGTTTTTTAATTTTTTTGTTCATCCTTAATCTTCAAGAGAGTGTGTATTCAGTTGATAAAAATCTAATACTTTCATAAAAAAAAAATTAATAAATTTTTCTTAGATGTTGACTAAAAAACTTGAAAAAAAAAATCAGGAGGACAACCCTAAATTCCCCGTTATAAAATTAACTCCTGGATAGGAGCTAAAGAAAAATTTTGAAATTAACAAGTTAATTATTTAAAATTTTGTTATTTAAAATAAAAACAAATTGGAATTTTTTTAATTGTTATTAAAATATCACATGGTAACATTTTCAACCAGTGACTTCCTCAAAGGATGAAGATTACATGGTATTATCATAATCAAATGCAGGACCACTTATGATCACCATCATATTCTAAAGTTAATCAATACTATCAAAGATTAGAAGAATAAAACTTGAATTTAAATGCTAGTCAAGACATTGTCACACTCAATATATATAGACTCTCGTTGGGATTGAATAATTGCTTTCTCATTCTTAAAAAGTATATTAATAAAAAGAACAATTTAATTCTCGACGTTACTACTTATTTTGGGAGATAAATGTGAGCGATAAAGCTTTTCATGAAATTATTAATTCAATATTATTATGGTATAAATTAAAATAGGTAGTGTTTTTACTATTCATCACCTTATAAAATATTATTTATTTTAATTGTTTTTTTAACTTATATTTATTTTTTAATTTTATACTTCAATATTTAGTTTACTGGAGAATAAATTTCATAATTTACTGTGGTTTATTTTATATTTAGTTAGCTCAATCTCATAACTAGTGTTACAGTTTGGTGGGTTGACTCGGGTTTTTTTTGTTTTTTTAATTGATAATTTTTTATTTTTCAATTTCATCCTTCAAAATTAAATTGATTGAGAATTATACTTCATGATTTATCTTGATTTGCTTTTTATGAAGTTATCTTGGTGTTATGATTCAAGTCACGGGATTTAATAGGTTAATCAAATTGACTTGAGTTTTTTTTTTATCTTTTTTAATTGATATATTTTTTTATTTCATCTTGAAGTTATCTTGGTTTTATGATTCAAGTCACGGATTTAATAGGTTGAATTATGAATTAAGCTTCATAATTTATTTTTGTTTGATTTCTATAAGATTATCTTGGTTTTATGACTCGGGTCATGCATTTTGTGGGTTAACTCAAGTAGACTCATGTTGTTTTATTTTGTCCTGTTTTTATATTGTTTCCCCCCCCAACATTTAACAACAAGTCTATTAAAAATTAGGTATCATAATTTATTTTGATTTACTTTTTATAAGGTTATTACAGTTTCATGATCTTAATCGTGGGTTTGACAGATTAATTCGGGTTGACCAGAGTCACTTTTTTTGCTTACTTTCTACAAAGCTACCTCGATCTCATGACCCGAGTCATGTGTTTGGCAGGTTAACCCGAGTCATTTTTTTGTTATTTTTTTTTTCAATCTCATTTTTCAATATTAGGTTGATTGATAATTGAGTTTCATAATTTATGTTGATTTACTTTATATGTATCATGGTCGCATGATCTAAGTCACAAATTTGTCGAATTAACTTAAGTTGACCCGAATGGATCAAATATCTTATCGTTTCAATATTATATTTTTTTTAAATGTTGTGTTTAATATTTATATTATAAAAATTTTAGAAATGCCAAGATGTTTTTTTTTTTATGTTAAAAATAGTTTTTTTAGATCACGTGTTTTGCGGATTAACCTAGATAGATTCAGGTTGTTTTATTGTGTCCTCTTTTTATATTGATTTTTTTTTTCATTTTCAACCTTTAAGAATTAGCTTATAGAAAATTGAGTTTCATAATTTATTTTTTACAGGGTTGCCATAATCTTATGACCTTGGTCATGGGTTTGGTAGATTAATTTGGGTTGACTCGAGTTATTTTTTTTTGTTTATTTTCTATAAGATTATCCTGATCTCGTGACTTAAGTCATAAGTTTGACAGGTTAACTCGAGTTATTTGTTTTTTATTATTATTATTTTTTTTTAATATTAAATTGATTGATAATCAAGCTTTATAATTTAATTTGCTTTATATGGAGTTATCATGATCTTATGATATGGATCACTGATTTGACTAGTTAACTAAGGTTGACCCGAATCAATCTAGTATCTTGTTGTTTCAATATTATTTTAAAAAAAAAATATTATCTTGATTTTTTGTGAATCAAATTATAATTTTATTGATTTTTCTAGGATACTTATAGATCCTTGAAGTTGATCATGTCACATCATATTAATCCACACACAATTTAAAATCTTTTTATTAGAAAAATGTTAGAAATAATTGAATGCTTCTTTTACATGTTAAAAATCATTTGATCCGACCGTGGGTGAACAGTCTAGCATTAACTAATTTGAAAATATCTTCATCTCTCTATTTTATTTATTAATTTTTTTTAAAATTAAATATAGGGATGAAATTAAACTCAATTAATTAAGAAGCTAATAATTAGAGAAGGGCCACGGTGGGCAATCGCGTTGGCTGTCGTCAGCGTAGTCATAACGCAACCTTCCTTTTTTAGCCCACTTTCATTCATCTCTCTCCCCTATATCTCTCTCCCCCTTCTCTTCCTCTTCACGCATCCTATCCCTCAACCCATAACTACTAGAAACTTGTCATATCAATCAAAACAGCGGCACCACCACCGCAAAAGCCAGAAACAAAATGTCGTGGCAGCAGTACGTTGATGAGCACTTGATGTGCGATATTGACGGTAATACCCTCACTTCCGCTGCTATCATCGGCCATGACGGTAGCGTCTGGGCTCAAAGCGCTTCCTTCCCTCAGGTTTCATTTCATCCAATTATTAATTTCTCCGATCTGATTCAGATCGGATTGGTTTTTTGCTCGACATGTCGTTTGCTTCATCTTGCATCCCTGATTTGTTAGTGCTATTCAATGATTAAATAAATTTTTGCAGTTTACCGCAGAAGAAGTGGCTGCGATTATGAAAGATTTTGATGAACCTGGATCTCTTGCTCCAACGGGGTTGTTCCTTGGTGGCACTAAGTACATGGTGATCCAGGGTGAAGCTGGAGCTGTTATTCGAGGAAAGAAGGTGACGACTCCCTTTTTTTATTCAGTAATTTTATTGCTAATTTTGAAATCTTGAATCTTTTTTTTTTTACCAATCTTAACTAATAATAATTATTATTATCTTCATGCATTGACAATTACCACATTGTAAGGGTCTGATTAACGGGTGCTGTTAGGGCATTTGCAAGGGATTAGTTGCTGTTAGTTAAATGTTGTGATGATTGGATAATTTAAATCCCAAACTTTTTTTTTTCACAACTTTTTGGATCAAATATCCAACGGCATTTAATGCATAGATTAGTAACGGTGATGATATGAAAATTTTGAAATTTTAAATTGTTTAATTATTGCAATGTTTAACTGACGACAGCTAACAACAACTAATCTCTTAATGATCACCCTAATCTGATAGCTCTTCCCATTGTCAATTTGCATCTGCAGTCGTTGCAATGCTAATAAACAAGCACATGGACTAAAATTTTCGTAAAGATCAAACTTTCTCCAAATTTGACTAATTATTTAATGCTTTTGAGACTCGGATATTACCACTTATTACTTGGCATATCAAATTGTAAGGAGTTTTGTGTTTTTTATGGTTTAAAAGCTGCTTTCTTATTGATTTAGATTTGCTATGTACAAGTTGGCAATGGTTTAATTAACAGTTAGTATTAAGCTGGCTTTTGAAATGGAATGATCGGTTGGTTATCTAAAGTCGCTGTCATTGGTGTTTTTGGAACAAAGGAAGGATGGCGTGATTTCTGGATGTGGATTTGAAATGCAAATTTGGCTTTTGTTGTTGTTCATTTCCTAGTTTGCAGCTAAGATGTTTGAATGAAAAGATGGCTTTAAATGTATGAAAGCTAGGGGCTTGCCAAATATATATTGTAGAGACTCATTGCTGAACTAGAATCTTAATTTTGAATTTGTGGAATGCGCATTAGCTGGCTGTTTTGTACATAAACTTTAAAGAACAGGAAAGACTAACATTACAGTTCTTCTTGCATGGTACACTGCGTTCAGCCTTTATTTACCATGATCTTTCTTTATTTGTCTCACCTTTACATGTTGCCATTGAATTGACGGTATTTTTATCAGGGTTCCGGCGGTGTCACCATCAAGAAGACCAATCAGGCACTTGTCATTGGTGTGTATGACGAGCCTCTAGCTCCCGGTCAATGCAACATGATTGTGGAGAGGCTTGGTGATTATCTATTTGACCAGGGTCTTTAGTCATCTAGGTATGTGGTTTGATTCTTTTATCTCTGTTATCCCATTTCTTTCTCTGGGAAGTTGATTTTAGGTTTGGAGGCTTGCATGAACCCACACGAAGTTGGAATTTCTTGCAGTTGCCCTCGTGTTTAAAGTTGAAGATTTGTCGGGGTCCAAGTGTGAGGTTGAAGTCGTTTTGCACTCTCTGAAGTGACAGTCATGGCTTCTCTTGTATGAAATATTTGTATTCTTAATATCAAACTTCTGAATGGAAGTGTGTTGATTTATATAGTGGACCTACAAGGGATTTAATGGATTTGAGATTGAAGTTTTTTGTTAGACTTGTATTTCTTGATTTTTAATATTAGCATCTCTTTACTCCTCTCATTTCCTTCCGAATAAAAAAACAAGATTATTTGTTGCTGTGAAATAATGGAAATGGAGGATCCAATCAGTTCACGGCCAATGGATGCAAAAAATTGAGTATCATCTGTCCATTTCTGAATTGTCAAAACAGATGCTAGTTGAAGAAGGCGCATGAATCTCATTCAGAAAAGAATAACGAGTCAAGGTTGAGGCTCCGGGAGGGGGCATGCCCAAATTAAAACCTCCTCGCCCCAAAAACATTTCAAAAAAAAAAGAAAAAGAGAGAGAGAGTGACATTGATTCTGAATACAAAGCCACCTAAGAAAATCCATGAAGCTCAAATCATGGCAATTGATCAATGGGAGAAAAAATGGGCGACCTTATTTGTATCGTCCTCTCGGGGACTTGCTTCAGAGGTCCTTCTATTAGCCAATAAGGAAAAAGGAGACGAGTTTTTATTTTCTTTTACGAGACCCCGTCTTTCATCCACAGAAAGAACAATAAATATTGTCAAAATTGACAGATTGCATCCAGCGCCATGTATATCGTGCCATATTACCTTCGTTCTAATTTTTCATGCTTGACATTATACCTTAGAATGCGCACCGGTAGATAGCATTAGTCGCACCATCTTCATCATTGCTGGCACCCAATTACATCAGCTACGTCTTTAGTCATCTCTGATCCATTGCCAAGTGCAATGCCTAGAGAAGCCAGCTCAAGCATCACGATGTCATTTTCACCATCGCCAATAGCCATTATTTGAAATATAAAGTTCTGCCATCCATCATCACCTCCCAATTCCAAGCATGTAAATATTTTTATGTATTTTATATTGTTTTTAATGCATTGATTTAAAATAAATAAATTATTTTAATATATTTTAACATAAAAAATATTTCAAAAAAACAACCACAATCATATTTTCAAACAGAACAATTAAAATATTATCCTACTATTAATCATTAAACTTTGATTAAACTTTGATTGATATATTTATTTAAATTTAATTTTGATGGTAAAATATTCAACTGGCTGATTTTCTTTTTTTGAAAAAATAATAATAATAAAACACCCAGATAATATTCGAAATCAATTCATATATAATATTCAAAATCAATTCAAGTACTATTCTGAGTTTTTTCTATATAAAAACAGCATCTCAGTTAGATTTTAACAATTAAGATATTTAGTCAAATTTAAAATTTAGATTTTAACAGTTAAAGAATCTAGTCAAGTTTAAAATAATCATTCCCAGCAAATTAAGAAATTTACTTCGATCAATATATTATAGTGTCACGCTTGACACTCTTAGCACACTATCAATCTTTTTACAACTATAATCACTAAACTTGGATTAATATGTTCAAATGAATTTTAATTTGAGAATTAATAGCCCATTCAGTTCAATTTTTATATCTAGATCAGTTCATCATGTAAGCTGATTAGCCTAGTTAAATAAATTTAGTGGGTTTTATCAAATCCAACTAACTAATCTGCTTTGTTAAAAAAAAAACACTCAAATAATATTCCAAGTCAATCCATATATTATATTACTCGAAATCAATTCTATGTATAAAAAACTCGTTTTAATTAGATTTTAACAATAAATTTAATATTAAATCCTGAAATAGTCATTCCCAATAAGTTGAAAAATTTACTTCAACCAATCAATATATTATAATGTTAACACTCAACACACTAATTTTTCCGCAACTATAATCATTGGATTATTATTTTCAATTGGATTTAAACTTGATGAATTAATAGCTCATTCAATTTTATGTTTTTTTTCGATTTTAAAATATTATTTTAAATCTATAAAACTGGTTAAAAGTGAAATCAAATTCAATTAACTAATCTCTCTCTCTCTCTCTCTAAAATCAGATAATATTCAAAGTCAAGACCAATACAATAACCTCATTAAAAAAAAAAAAAGTGTTTTCATTAGGGATGTTTGAATGTATAATTATAATTATTTTTTGAAGTATTTTTAGCTTGGAAATGTATCAAAATAATATATATTTTTTATTTTTTAAAAAATTATTTTTATAACATTACATTAAAATATTTAAAAACACAAAAAATATTAATTTAAAATAAAAAAAAATAAAAAAATATTATTTTTTAAAATACTTTTAAAAAATAAAAACAAAATTTTTTTTAATACGATGATTATTTAATAGATTTAAATTATAAATAAAAAACATTTTTTAAAAAATTAATATTACCACAAAATACTTTATAAGTCATGTGGTATTTGGTCCATATTTCAGTTTGAATTTTTTTAAAATCTTGATTTTTTTAAGTTAAATTTTTTATAATTTTAGATTATTTTGATAGGTTAATATTAAAAGTATTTTTAAAAATTTAAAAATATTATGTTAATATATTTAAAAATAAAAAATAATTTTAAAAATAACCTTCAAATACTATTTGATTATTTGATAAGACAAAGGGAAAGCGCGTGCTATGCAGCGCTCTTTTCTGTTACTAATAATAATAATAAAAATAATCTCTAGTACCTAATAATATCATTAGATACTCCAAAGTCCAAACACTCCCTTAGCCCACCGCTCCCTCTCGATCCCCACCCTCCCTCTCTCAATTTTTGACTTGACTTTTTCTCCGGATCTAAAAAATTCCCAATTTTATTAACTTCAATTCAGGGTTTTTAATAAAAAAAAAGGAAAAAAATCAACAGATTAGGGTTTTTTTTCCCGATCTGCTAATCTTTTTATTATTTCAATTTTGTGTTTTATTTTATTTGTTCGTGGGAATCGGAATGGCGGGTTCTCAGAGTCCAAACGGAACTGCGGCGAAGAGGTACGGAATAATGAAACCAATCTCCGTCGCGGGTCCTACTGAACCTGATCTCCATCGAAATGCCGAATTAGAGAAGGTGACCAGTGGATAATCACAAAAATTTGCTCTTCATTCTTTTAATTAATTTTACTTGCTATTAATCCAATTATGTTTTTGGTAGTTTTTGGTTGATTCGGGTTTATACGAGAGCAAAGAAGAGGCTATGAAGAGAGAAGAGGTTCTGGGCCGTATCGATCAGGTAACAATATTCGAAATCAGTTTTCTTATTATTGTATTTTATGTGTACTGTTTTGTTTTTTAATTAGATGGGATTTTTTTGTAGAAATTATTATGGTTTTGTGAAGAAGTTAATTTGTTGTTGCCGTAGATTGTGAAAGACTGGGTTAAGCGATTGACGCGTCAAAGGGGTTATACTGATCAGATGGTAGAGGAAGCCAATGCTGTTATTTTTACTTTCGGGTCTTATCGTCTTGGGGTATATATTTTCTTGTGCTTTATGATGACTTTATCTGTTTCCTCCTCTTTTTGTAGTTGTTTCTGCACAGTTGTATGAATGCTTGAATATATTTGTTGCTTTTGGATTGCCAATATGTAGTTTTTAGCTCAATAGGAAATTGCAATAAGATTAGCAGATTGGAAAAAGAAATGGTGATCTTTTATGTTTGTTAATGTATGGAAGCGGTAATGAACCTAGGAAAATTGTTTTCTTGCTAATTCAATGATTCAATATGATGTTATACTGGCCTATTATTCCAAGCACGAACCTGATGTGGAACAATGATAAAAAAGAATTAAAGCAGGAAAGAGAGAAGCTTTAGAGAAAGAAGCTAAGAACTAAAAGCAAATAAAGAGAATAAAAGGCCAGAAAAGAGAAGAATGGGAGTTGGAAAAGTATGCAACTCTGCAATTTTTATTCAATTCATCAAAAACTCCCTAACATTTAGAAAAGTATGATATAAATACTAAAACCCTAACTAGAACAAGCAATTGGGCTTATAGCCGACTAAATAAAATACTCAACAATAATTAAATCAAGCCCAACAAATAAAGTCTAATTAATAATCTCAACTAAAAGTTAAAATAAATTAAACCAAAACATAAGCTAAAGCCCAATCTTTCAATGGTGTGGGCTACCTTCCATCGTTTATGATCATACAAGTGTGTAAACAATGTCTCGGGTCTGGTGTCCCCACTAGAACCTATCATAGTTTTGCTTGAGCCACCCGGCTGCAAGTGTGTCCTTAGCAAATACCTAAACCAGTGACTGTGTGCCCAACTGTTTTGTCCTGCTTCACTTAAATCCTTGGGGTTTTAGTTGCAACCAACACTCATTCTGTACTGTTATAGTTTAGTTCTAGCTAATATTGTGGTGAAAGGATACTGCTGGCTTTTCTGCCCAGATGAAACAAAGTGGGCTTTTTAAAAATCATTCAAAAGTACACTAGAATTGTTAGGCTGTTGTTTCTGAATATGATGTAATCTTATTTTGTTACTTTAGTGATCTAATTACATTTTCTGTTGCATTTATGGCAATGATTACTGTTTTAACAGGTTCATGGTCCTGGGACTGACATTGACACCTTGTGTGTTGGACCATCATATGTGAATCGAGAGGTGACTTATAAACGTGGCTTATTTTCTTTTAGTTCTATGGTATTTTGACTGACATGCTAAGTTGTGTTTTAGGGAGACTTCTTTATTGTCTTGCATGATAAGCTGGCTGAGATGGAAGAAGTTACTGAACTTCAGCCAATTCCAGATGCTCATGTCCCGGTTATGAAGTTTAAATTCCAGGGAATATCAATTGACCTTCTTTATGCAAGTATATCCCTTTTGGTTGTTCCAGAAGTAAGCTCCCTAGTCTTTGAAATATCCATGCTACACATTATTTTCTTATGCTCTTTAATTTTATTGTGGCACATGCAGAAAAGTTTTAACATTTATCACTTGGTATGGTCCCCCCCCCTGCTCTTTCCTCGTTTTCATCATTCATTTTTCTCTCATTGATAAAGAACTTCAGTAGCAAATCTGGAGTCCAGTGTTTCTTTTTTTTTTTTTGATTTGAGATGCACTTTAATACTAAGAATGCTAATCTTTAACTCATAAAAAATCTCCTCTCTGTATTTTGGTAAAATTTTCTAAGACCTGCTCCTCCCATCCTGTTTTACCACTCTAGCCCAATAGTAGTTACTTTTGACAGTTGTAGGTTTTTGTAAAATATGCTTGGTGATTATTATATGTATTTTGTCAGAATCTTGTTTTGCATGGATTGCGGGGCTGGGTTTGCCTTGCATAGCCACTATCATCAGCTTTTGGAGTGTATTGTTGGTTTGTCAAAAGCTTCTTAGCTGACTGGGTCTTGTCAGCTTCAAGTTCTAGCATTTTTTTTTGTCATGAGTTTGGGGTAGCAAAGCCTATGGTTTGATGCGTTTTAACATTTGAAGCACTGATTATTGTTGCTTGCTCAATTTGATCTGGAACTAACTTGTCAACAGGACCTGGACATCTCCAATGGGTCTGTGCTCTACGAAGTGGATGAGCAAACTGTTCGAAGTCTAAATGGGTGCAGGGTTGCTGATCAAATTCTTAAACTTGTTCCAAATGTTGAGGTGACTTATTGTATTCTTACTTATTTTACTATAGTGCTTCAGTGATTTGACAGTCATTTTTAACCATTGAAAAAATTGTAGCACTTTCGGGCAACACTCAGATGTCTGAAGTTTTGGGCTAAAAGGCGCGGTGTTTATTCAAATGTAAGATTGGGCATCTTGATGAGTTATTCCAATTGCCATTTCACACTAAATTATGGTTTTCATCTTCTTCTTAAATGTTTAGGTTACTGGTTTCCTCGGTGGAGTGAACTGGGCTCTTCTAGTTGCCCGAGTGTGCCAGCTTTATCCTAATGCTATTCCTAGTATGCTAGTCTCTCGGTTCTTCAGAGTTTATACACAATGGCGTTGGCCGAATCCTGTGATGCTATGCTCAATAGAAGAAGATGCGCTTGGGTTTCCTGTGTGGGATCCTCGCAAAAATCCTCGAGACCGGTTTCATCATATGCCAATAATAACTCCTGCATATCCTTGCATGAATTCTAGCTATAATGTGTCTACAAGTACTCTTCGTGTTATGACAGAGCAATTCCAAAGTGGTAACAGGATATGTGGGGTGAGAGCACAAGTAGCAATCTATTTTCCTCTACTCTCCTACATTATACTATTGATACTTTGTTGCTTTGTCACTTTGTTCTCTTTGCAGGAGATTGAGCTGAACAAGGCACAGTGGAGTGCTCTTTTTGAGCCTTATCTTTTCTTCGAGGCATACAAAAATTACCTGCAAGTTGACATAGTTGCAGTAGATGCTGTTGATTTGCTAGCTTGGAAAGGCTGGGTAGAGTCTCGGCTTAGGCAGCTTACCTTGAAGGTAAGAATCCTACCTTGTAATCTTGTTGCAAGCTGATATACTCCTTTCAGTTTTTAGCCATGTTTTCTAACGTAGTAGTGAGTGTTTGTCTTATTTGAAGACAAGATGATCCAACAAAGTATGACAGCTGTCTTGCTTTACTTGCTGTCCTTTACATGTGACATTTCTCAGATAGAGCGGGACACCGATGGGATGCTGCAGTGCCATCCTTATCCAAATGAGTATATAGATCCATCCAAGCAATGCGCACATTGTGCTTTCTTCATGGGTTTGCAGAGGAAAGAGGGAGTGACTGGCCAGGAGGGCCAGCAATTTGATATACGGGGAACAGTTGATGAGTTTAGGCAAGATATAAACATGTACTTGCCTTGGAAACCAGGGATGGATATATATGTCTCTCATGTTCGTAGAAGACAGCTCCCGGGCTTTATTTTCCCTGATGGGTACAAGCGTTTTCGACCATCACGACATATGAACCAACAGACTAACAGGACTAGTGAAGATGTTGCAAGATCCCAGTCTGGGTCTGCTGAGAGACATGTTAAGCGGAAAAATGATTGTGAAATGGCAGATTTGAAGCCAGTTAAACCAGAGAAACGGGCGTCTACAAGCCCACAAAGACTGCAGTCTGTTTCTCCTTCTAGTAGTGCTGGTAGGTCTGGTGTGACATCTCTGGCTAGTTCCTGTGAAGGGGTTATAGTAGGGTGTTCAACCATCAGGGACATTGTTAGCAACTGCGAGGATGTTGCTAGCAACTCCGAGGTTAGGTCAACTAGTGGGAAGTTAGAGAGTGAAAAAGGTGATTTGGGGGATGCTAGGCAGCTGGGTGTGACTGTCTATCAGGAGTCACCCTTAAATCAGCAGACCTCAATGGATGTACATGATTCACCAATAGTTAGGAATGAGCTAGAACCAGCTGATCATATGAATGGCTCAGAGCCAATGGGATTGATGTTCGATCCAATTACAAAGCAGGAGTTGGTCGGTTCACATGAAGTGCCAAATTTTGAAACTGGGGAAAAACATAAGGAGGTTGGCGTGAATGAAAAAATTGAGGATTTGGGGTCAAATTTCTTGGAGAATGGATCTTCAAGGAAACTGACGAATTGGGTTGGGGGTGCTAGTCGAGGCATGGAGGTTGACCGAGAACTTGTCAAACCATGTAGTCAGACAGCTGTTGTAGAATTTGCTGAAAGTGTTGTAAGTTCACATTCTGGCTCTCAGAACCTCAACTACGAGGTGAGTTATTCTGTTTGAAGTTTTTGGGTTAAAGATTGTTGTGGATAGTTGTGGCAATACTAGAAGTTCTGGCAATAGTGAGAGTGGGGATCTTTGCAGGGTAATGTGTGTGCTGTGGATGCGGATTCACTTCTGGAAAGTGGATGTTTGAATGTGAGTGGAGCTGAGTATTATTGCAGAACGGCTTGCCAGAAGAATTAGAGGTTTAAACTCTGAATTGCTGCTGTACTTTACTATTACTATATAATAAAGAATTTTCTACATTTACTCACTGTGTTGCCTGCTCATTTTTCTTTCTTTCCTCCTCTTGCCTTGGAACTGGGTCAATGCGACAATGGCTCTGTTTTTATGAAAATTTTATGTGGAGAATCATGCATTTGGATTCCAGAAATTTGTTAGAGACCTCCAGCCTTGTAATCCTTGCAGTAGGAAATCAGGACCTAATGTTGAATGGTTCCACGCAACGAGATCTTTACTGTTGGCAGATCCAAAATTAGCAGATGAATTTGAAACGTCTGAATTGCTCTTTTATATTCTAGGTTTCATCTTTGCACAACTACTGTAAGGTTCTGTAATTAATACCTGTTCAATAGTCTTACCATGCTAATTGTTTTGCACAGAGTATCTCCCAACTGGTGCATGTGTGGTGACAGGTCCTGCACCACTATAAGTGCTATGTTTCCAGTAACTGTGCTTAAGAACCTGACCATGTTTTATGTCTAAGGCTCAGATACATTAACCCTTCCTTCAATTTTTTTTCTCCAATATTTGTCAGGAAGTTAACTCACCTCCTTGCCTTTCTTTTGTATCATGTAGCCGAAGACTGCAATTGGGAAAGTTTTAAATTCTCAAGATGGTGCTAGGTCAGAATCCTTGCAGAAGCCAATGATAAGGCATGCATTTTAAAACCCTGATTTTCATCATGTTAATCATGGTATCTTTATGCTGTCCTGTTTGGTTGGTTGCATGGCTCTCTCTTTGCAGGTCGAGTCTGAAGTCAACAGCGTAGCATTGGGCAAGGGGGAACACTGTAATGTAATCACTGTTTATAAAGGAAAGGACCAGCAACTTGGTAAGTTAAACATTAATTGCTGGCTTTCATTGCGGGTTTCTTGGCGTGGTGTTTGGCACTACCCTGTGGACTGGGACAGGTCAGCCATGAATTAAACTGTGAATAGCTCAGTGGTTTGGCCAAGTTTTGGGTGTGCGTTCCTTTGCTGCGTTTGGCAGAAGCTGTAAACTTCCTGGTGCCAAGAAACTGTTGAGCATGCTGGTGCTTTGAAGACTTTGTGCGTTGTTAGAGTTGTATTTGTTGTTTCCTTGTGGGCGTGGGGAATTCACCTAGGCAGTCCCCCCCCAGGTGGGTGAGGATAGTTTCCTGCCAATGAAATGTCTATTTGGAATCAACTATACGGCAAACAAGATCAACTTCGTTGTGTGATTTGTAAAGGTTTTTTGGTCTTTGTATACTCGACTTCTTGTATGTAAGTTTATTTAGTAATCCCTCTCCATCTCCCATTGGACCAGACATGCTTTTTTTAGTAATCTCTCTCTATCTCCCATTAAAGTGGACAAATGGTGGAATTTTTTCCTTGCGAAACCTTAGCAATTTAGGGCATCTTTCTGCAGTTACCTGCATGTCGTGCAGAACTCCTGTCTCTAGAGTTGTGGATGGCTTGCCGTCGGAAATAGTGCAGGATTGTTGTGGGAAGTGTTTCACTAACCAGTACCCAACAATTTAATATCTCCATGATCAAGCTCCTCTTTCAAGGTTCGCTGCACTAAATTGAATCCGGTTCTGCAGTCGTTTGACACTAAATTAAGGGTCTGAAACAAATTTAATACGATCATCAGAAACGAGTGGCTGCTTCGGACCGGGAAGAGACCGGGTATTATTTCATGACTATGCTGCGTTATGTTACCAAAAAAAAAACGGAGAGAGGCAGAGCTACGATACATCATAGGCTGTAAACTAAGCTGCTATTATCATATGGCAGTCTCGTGCTGTGTTGTGGCAGAAAGAGAAGTAGCTGTTCAAAGAAAAGGAACAACATCAAGCTCGGCACCTGTCTTTTTCTCTCCATTACTGTCTGCTGAACCTCGACGCAGAATCTCCAAAACATCCTTCATAGAAGGTCTGGTGGATGGCATGGAGTGCGTGCAAATGAGTCCTAGGTTGAATACAGTGGTCATTTCTTGCAAGAAACATGGTTCCGTAATCTCCTGGTCAAGGCAATCAACAACAGGCTTTCCCTGTCCAAACTGCTGCCATGCCCACTCTGCAAGGCTGGTATGCTCATCTCCACTATTAGGTTCTCTTCCAGTCGCCAATTCCAGGAGTACAACTCCAAAGCTATAGACATCTATCTTTTCATTCACCCTTGTCGTATAGGCATACTCTGCCATAAAAATGAGGAAAAAATAGATTTAAATGGTGTGGTGTGATCTCAAAATTCTGAGTTGGAATTAAATGAACAGTGAATATACTTGATAATGCACATTGAAGTTGTTGAATGATCTTACCAGGGGCCATATAACCGAAAGAACCTGCTACAACAGACATGGTATGAACCTCTCCTTGCTTAGCCAATATTCTGGCCAGTCCAAAATCTGCTATTCTTGCCTTCAATTCAGAATCCAACAAGATATTACTAGACTTCACGTCTCGATGAATGATAGGAGTGGAGCAATCATGATGCATGTAGCTTAGGCCTCGTGCAGCTCCAATGGCAATCTGGAACCTTGTGGGCCAATCCAAGACAGAATTATGGACTGAACTTGTTCCCATCGATGAACTTCTCTTCCTCCCATGAAGCCACCTATCAAGGCTTTGGTTCTCCATGAACTCATAAACAAGAAGCTTTGAGCTCTCACTTGAAATACAGCACAATAATTTAACTATGTTTGCATGCCTAATTGTTCCCAGTATCTGAACCTCTGCCAAAAATTCCTTTTCAAGATTGTGATCCATTTTTTCATTATTCAAAATCCTCTTGACAGCAACGCAGTCACCTGCACGGTTTATGGCCACCCGGTATACCTTTCCCGATCCTCCACTTCCAATCAGATTATTTTCTGTCAAACTTGCCAAAATGTTTGCTTCTGTGAAGTCCAATCTCTGGAATGAGGTCAGCTTCCATCCTGCCAGATCACGTTTTGCCTTCTTTCTTTGGTAGTCCCTAACCATAAAAAAGGTGACTATCATAGTGACTAGAAAAATGGTCACAGTAAGAACCAGAATCAAGGCAAGAGTTTTAGAGGGCATTTTTTTAGAGTCGCGAAGTTTAGCATAGCAATTTGGAAAGTTTAGAACTGGATTAACAGCACAGAGATTAGAATTGTTCAGGAAGCTGTTATCATAGGCAAGGTTATCAAACTGATCAGGGATTTTCCCAGATAGATGATTGGAGGACAAGTTGAGAAGAAGAAGTTTCAACTGGTCAAATTCAAGAGGGATTTCACCAGAAAAATGGTTTTGAGACAAATCTAAATACTGCAGGCCAGGTAAAGACCCAATCTCCTTTGGGATCTGGCCAGAAAGTGCATTTCTTGAGAGATTTAAACTAGTCAATGACTTCCAGGATATTATCTTGGATGGGAGTTGACCTGAAAATTGATTTCCATCAAGCAGAAGATTTGAAAGGTGAGGCAGACTCGTTATTTCCACAGGAATTTCACCAGAAAGATGATTGTTGCTCGCCTTGAAATCAACCACGTTCACCCAGCTAGAGATTCCAGGAGGAATCGGACCAGAAAATCTGTTGTTGCTGAGTTCCAACCTTGACAAATTCCATGACAGCTTGCTCGGAAGTCCCCCCGAAAAGGAATTGTCACTTAACATCAAGTAAGTCATATTGGAGGCTGTCCAAACACCTGCAGGTACCTCACCTGAAAAGCTGTTGCTGTAAAGTTGAATCGTGTGCAAACTATTGCAGTTTCCAAGAGATCGAGGAACCCGCCCAGAGAGATTGTTTTCAAAGGCAACTGCACCCTGCAAGACACCTCCAGCACATAAAGTCTCAGGCAGTTGGCCACTGAATTGATTGGTTGAAACATCAAATTCTTCAAGTTTTGAATAAAGGCCCATTTTAGGTGGCAAGGCTCCACTCAAGCTGTTGCTAAAAACCTTAAATGCTGTCAGTGCAGGAAGAAGGCCTATACTTGGTGGTACCTCACCGGACAAGTGATTGTCAAACAGACTCAGAAGTTGCAATTTCTTCAACTCGCCAAAATCTTCTGGAATCGAACCATTTAATTGGTTCATTGAAAGATCAATCTCCACCAAATTCAACGTTTCGACTCTCTGAGGTATCTCACCAGACAACTTATTCTGGAAGAGATACAAATTAGTCAAATTCTTCAACGAAAACAACCCATCAGGAATCTTACCTTCCAAATCGTTTATAGCTAAATCCAAGTGCTCAAGACTTGAAAGACTGGTCAAGCTCTCCGGTATTTCACCAATCAAATTCGCTTGTTTCATCCTCAAATACCTCAACTTCTTTAGCTGACCGAACTCCACGGGAATTGAAGAGGGCACAAACTCATTATACGCCAATTCCAGCTCTTCAAGATTGGAAAGCTTACCAATCTCCTTAGGAAACGTTCCGTTGAACTGATTCCCAAACAGACGCAATGTCTGCAACCCTGTCAGGTTCGCTATCTGTGGTGGAATACTGCCTGTGAAGTTATTATCTCCGAGGTCTATATACCTGAGACCTGATAATTTATCAATATCATCAGGTATTGGACCGACAAAAAAATTCTGTGACAGGTCCAAGTACTGAAGCTTTGTGCAATTGTACAGAACTTTTGGAAATCCTCCTGGAATGTGGTTCAAATTCATGTCGAGAAATGTCAGGTTTTTCAGGTCACAAACTGTTGCTGGGATTGTTTTTGTGATGTTTTTATCTCCTAGGTGAAGTCCAGACACCGAGCCATCGTCTCCACAGGTTACCCCTGTCCAATTACACGGTGAGGATGATGTGTTCCAGGACTGAATGGACGATGGATTGCCAAGTTGTTTTTGCAGGTTTAGAAGGATAGTTTTTTCAGTGTTGGCATCTTGGGAAATTACTTTGAAGGGCAGGGAAAGTAGGACTAGAACGCAGAGGAGGGTTGAAGTTCTGAGAAATAGGATGGTTAATTCGGACATCCTGAAGGGTTTCAGGTGGTTTTTCCGGTTGGGTTTATTTTGCCGCGAAGAGAAGGGCGAGGCTTAACGGCAGGATTTGAAATGTGGTTGGCATTTGGCAAAGGAAGATGAGGGGAGATGTTGGGTATAAATCCGGTTAGCGAAATGACATTCACAGCGACAATAATTACATATGCACCACTGAAAGTGATTTGATGAATCAACGACTAGTAAGAGTTTGTGGTTCTTTCACTGATCAATTACTTTAAATTAAGTGACCGTTTGTCATTTGATGCTCGTGCTTTTAAAATAGTTTTTAAATTATATTTAGTCTGAAAACATTAAATAAATTTTTTGAGATATTTTCTTGATAATTTTAATAATTTAATATTAAAAATAAGAGAGATTTTGATAAAAAAATACTATATTTTAATATTTTTCTAATTAAAAAGTAATTTAAATATACTATATCATGAGTTACTTTACATGTTGATACTCGTGTTTAGTATTATAATAACAATTATTTTTTAAAATATTTATTTTATTTAAAAATATTATTTTTTAAAATTTATTTTTAATATTAGTGCTTCAGAACAATCTCATGGCATAAAAAATAAAATTTAAATATAAGGTGTGTTTATGTATATAACTTGTCTTTGAGTGGACTTGAAAAGTGAATGATACTATGAGATCATAACAGTTTTTTTAAAAATCTACATGATAATTTCCTAGAATTTTCTCTAGAAAAAAAAATTCCTTTTATTTAAATTTAAAAACCCTTTGAGACACAACTTGCATAATAATTTTTTTAAAATATTTATCAAATTTGTTTTAGTAAGAATGGATAATAAAAATTTATATTTAAAAAAAAAAATGCTAATAACGTTGTAGCTCTGATTTTTTTTGCTCAATCATTAAAAAAAACTATTTATTTAGTTAAATAATTTCTATTTTTTGTACTCACTCTATATATAATTACATTTCAAATTTTAATTTTATAAAAACTAAAATAACATTTTTATTTATTTATTTTGCATCTAAAATTTATCTCACATAATCAGATATACTTTTTTAAAAATCACATTTAAATGGGTTGGGCTAGAGTGGGATCATATCCTGGGCCAATATGTCATAGTGGTCTAGAGATCAGGCTACCTGTATTGCAATTATGCAGCCGACCAAGTAAAAGTCCTCACAGTTAATGATTTATGCAATGGCGGTAAATTAGTTTCTTATGGAAAAACTTTGTGCCTCTAACCTTTGTAGCTAGCTAGTAGGCACTGTTGTTCTCTTCTCTGAAACTTGGCAAAATGCATTTTCTGAATCAATTTGAACAGAGTATGGAAGTCACATCTTAAGTATTGTGCTGCCCCGATTCTGTAACATCTAGAAACTTGACCATTATCCCTTTTTATGCACTGTTTGTTAAGTTAATTGTTTATAAGTAATACTGTATATGACTATTATGAGTGAGCTGAATGAAAATAAGCTTCTCAAATCTTTCGTGTAAAAGCTCTCTTCATCATTTATCTTCTCCTTCAGTTTGTAACAGTATACAGCTATACCAGAAGCAGCTGCAACATTATGCTTTATATATAGTTATGAAAAATTACCACCATATTATTCTCCTGAATGACTGGAAGAGTTACAAAAACCAAATTTTTATATATGAACTGATATGAAGGAGCTTTTAAGCCAGTGAAGTAAATAAATAATTACCAAAGTGAAAAAAAATAAATAAACCAATTGCTAAATCCTCATCTGGGTTCTTGTAATAATTTCCTTCACATGATTATTGCCCAATAATGAATGATAACAAGATTGAAAATCTGTTTGTTGGTGAAGAAGAAGGTGGTAATGGGATACTGCCAAACACGGTAGGGTAAGAGGGTGCATTGTCAGGCAATAGTCTGGTGACGTAAAAGAGGCACGAGGCAGCGACTGGGAAGGAAGGAAGGAAGGTTCATGCCCTTGGGTCTCCTTTACTCAATGGCTTTGATTCGCTGTACAATGCTGACTATTCTTATTTAAGTCTTCGGTCAAACTTCTGAAATTGAAAACCATTGTATTGCTTTTGGATGTATCTATCTATTTTCTACTTGAGGGGGGCTGGAAGGACGCAAAGATCCACTCTCTTTAATGGTCGTGGTGGCCACGTCTTGGACCGTACGTTATTTTCTTAATGAATGAAGGAAAGAATATGGAGGCATTCTATGGGAATAATGTTTTATCACTCTAAGCTAGAAAATCTATTTTAATCATTCTAGATTGAACTCTCGCTAAATTAGTGAAAGCATAGACCCACTAATTAAGAACTGAAATTAATAATAATAAAATTTAATTTCATCCCACGAGTTTAAAGGTTAAGCCGAGATATGAGCTATCATGTCCGAGCTCAAATATTTTTTAAATTTCATCTTTTAATATTGGATTGAATGATAATTGAGTTTTATAATTTGTTTCAATTTGCTTTCTATTAAGTTATTCTGGTTTAATGACCCAATTCGTTGATTTGACATGTTAACTCAAGTTGACTCAGATTATTTTTTTTGTATTTTTTAAATTAATTTTTAATAAAAATTCATCCTTTAACATGGAGTTTATTAGAAATTGAGCTTTATAATATGTTTTGATTTTTTTTTTATGAGGTTATTATGGTCTCATAACTCGATATACAGAGGTTAACCTAATTTAATCCAAATCGATCCAATATATTTCCATCTTGAATATTTATTTTGAATCAAATTATATTTTTATCGGTAATTTAGATTATCTTTTAATCCATTAAGTCAATTGATCATATCAAATTAGTTCTCATACGATTTAATTTTTTTCAAGTAATTTTTGTAAATATTACTAAATAATTTTATGCTTTATTGGGTATTAAATATTGTCCCCAAGAGGCGTGGCGTGGTGGCAAAGGGTTTGAGATCTGCACAGCAGGTCTCAAGTTCGAGTTAGGGCGTGCATCTTTTGTAAGAGCCTGGGACAACCGCGATTTTACTCGCTTATCTGGACTCACAAAATACGCTTTCCGGGAAGTGGGGTTTCCTCGAATAAAAAAAAAAAGGGTATAGATACCTGTAAGTTAATAAGTTTATAGCATTTGTTTTTGTTATAGCATGGTTAATTGTGCGCTATTTTCTCTGTTATTAAGTTTAAAGTTCAGAAACATATTTGATATCATAAAGATTATTTAGATTTTAAGTTGTGTATGGATTTATGTGTAGTATTTAATTAAACATTCTAATATATGCTTGAATTTCTATACAAAAGTTCCTTAATTGTTGTAAATTATGGATTAACCTCTGCAATGTGAGGCATAGTGTAAACACGAAGGAAATGTGGTGGAGTATGCATGCAATTGAATTCAAAAGTTTGGAGCACTGAGAGCATGTACCAGTTCTTCTTCGTCTGCCATCATCATCTACATCTTCAATAGCTGAAATGGCTCGAAGATTCAAACCAGATTCTTGAAAATCTACTGAACTCCCCAGTGTTTTGAATTATAAAAATAAAATCTACGTTAAATTGGTAAATTAAAACAAATAGCCCTGCTACTTCTCATGCTTAATGTGTAGATGAATTAAGGAGCATAAATGATAAATCTACACCTCACAGTTATATAAAGAGCCTCAAAGAATGCCCACAAAAAAAAAAAAATTAATAATTCCATTCTTGCACTTTTGATGTTGATGTAGAAAGAGCACGCAGCATCTGTATCTAGCTTTCTTTTTGTAGGCATATTGATCTTAACATTATAAAAATTTAAGGGTATGATATGAAGCAAACCATACTGTTATACACTAAAATTAACCAAAAATTTACAAAATAAGCCAAACTTGATTGCAGACTAGAAGTGGGCTTGAGCAGTTTTGAGTAAATAACAATAATAAGATTGGCGAAAAAAAGTATAAAGAGTGATCTACATGGTGCAAGATTTTTAAAACAAGAAATTAAATAGGATGAACGTAGAGTTACTTGAAGTTACCTTAAATGAAATATGGTGAATGAGTAATTATTGAAAATTATTTTGAATTTTTTTATTTAAAAAAAGATGCAAGATAGAGGAAAACAACAACAAAAAGAACAGTAATTACTATGCAATTGAATCAAGTTCACAAGGTTTTCAAAGCTTATTTATCTTGTAGGTTGATAGATTTAGTAGGCTTGTAAAAATACACTTAAAATAGTAGACTTGTAACAATAAATTTAAAAATAAATAGACTTGCGTTTTCATTGTAATTCGGTAAGCTTGTAGTTTTTATTATAAAAAAAACTTAAAAAATATAAAAAATATGTTTTTTTTTTATCAAGAATCTCACTTCTATCAAGAATAACTTTATAGTTAATTTAAAAGGTTTTTTTTTTTCTAGTTGAGGCATCCCTACAAAAAAACAAAAAACCCGAGTCATATATAATTCAATTACTTGCCACTTTCACATTTAGAACTCACGGGTTAATTTTACATGGAAGATTTATGGGCTATTTATTGGTGACACATTTGATTCAGACCTAGCTGATGACCCATGACTAAAATCCATTGAACAACGGCTGCACCGTAAAGGGATCACACTTTATACTGGAAGGGCTTGGAGGCACGGAGACCGTGACCCATACCCTGGATGGCACCGCTCGCTGCAGCTATGGACACAAGGAAGCAGACCAGGTTCAAAAGCTGAAGGGCCAACCCCCTAATGCTTAGCCTTTTAATCTTATTCTGGGCAATGTGCATCTCCACAGGGAAATAGACTGTCATGGGGCCATACGAAATTGCCCCAAGAAGTGCTAGTATTTCATTGAAGAAAGGCAACGCCATTGCAAGCAAAGTTGCTACCACAACGAAGGTTGTTCTCCCAGTTAGCCTTAAGAAGTTGACGCTAAAATTCAACTTCTTGCTGCCAATTCTTAGTGGGTATTCGGTGTTTACAAATTCGGAATCCGGCCACCTCATGCTAGCCCACGACTCAAATGTGCTGAAAAGGGGCTGGGCAAGTACCTGTCAATGGAGAGAAACTCTTTAGCAAAACATGCCATTAAATTGATATGCAGGGATGGGATCTTAGGAGGTATGGAGGCACCTGGTATGCACCCACGAGGTGCACCACAATGCAGACATTGGCTAGGTCTATCAGCCAGAAAGGCTCGTAAAATCCAAAGCCAGTTAGCATGTTCCCTGGTGCTTTGTTCCCAAATGCGGCGTAGCCAAAGCAACCACACATCAAGTAGAAGGTTGTTGAGGTTAATATAGCTATCATGTTGGCCTTCTTCATTGCTTTATTTTCTGGTGGTGATGACCTTAGTGTGTCCTGATAATTCACAGTAAATGCAGTGTCAAAAGGGTTCAGTGCTCCGTAGAGCTCAATTGGAAGCAACGCAGACTCCTTTTATGATTTGTTCATACAAAACACAGCACACAAAGGAGGTAATTTAGCCTTGCTATTTAACATTCAGCCACGCATCAGGATTGTGGAAAAGCAAATTGGTCAAAGACGTACCCTTGAGCTTTTAGTCAAACCCAACTCAGCCCCTAACCTTTTGTTTTTCTGATTTTAGTCCCTAAAACTGACCACCTCCATTAAAAATAGATGGCTATTTTGATAGGTTAAAAACGTAACTGATATGGCTGTAAATTACTATTGTCATTGTTGACTATGCTCTTAACTTTTGTTTCAGGCACTCAGAAATGTTGCTCAATATTCTCGAAATCTTACTTGAATTTCAATCAAAATGACAGAATACGCGCAAGCGAATGCCATATCACCGATTGCTCTAAATATTGTCCATATTTTTTCTGCTGCTGTTACATCCACTCCAACTTCTACTCCTGTAAGTGTTGTTCTATGCCCATGCCCTGTTTCAGAAGGAAAAAAAGACACCATTTTAATACTACCTGAGAAAAAAAAAGAAGGTGAACTGACTTGAAGGAACAGAGGAAAACTACCTGAGATGACCTTGGCAAACGCCAGTCCTAGTCCAATTGATGAATAAGCAAAAGACATGATGGCAGCAACGATTGAGAGCCATGAAAGCTTGTGGAAATTTGGGATTTGTGACACCAAGATTTCAGTAATCCCAAGTCCAATCATGTACTTGTTGTTGGAAAACTTGCATGGAGCTCCACGGCCTCTCTTGTGGAAGCAATTTGATTTTCTTATAGCCCTAGAACAATATCCACCATCTTTATACAAACAAGCACACTTAACTTTATAGATTATAGCCAGCAACACTAACATGTTCATCAATCATCCTATAATAAATCTTGTTTTATATATTTTTTTAAAATCAAGGGCCATTTCACTGCGTTTGTGCATATGCTCACAGATTGTGATTTCTGTCCACTATATTACATGTAAATCATTGCTCACATCATCATATACGTAAAAAAAAAAAATGTTTACTTACACCATGCTAACAGAAGCAGTAATCGTGTAGCCAATTGTTGCTCCACCAAGAATGAGAAATTGGAACAGCCCACAAACCTTGCGCATGTTTTCACCTGTTTGTTGAAATAAACAGTCATCTAAGACTTTAATGACATTTACATAAAGTTTAAGCTGTGCATTTACTTATACTCTGCAAAAAACATACCCAGATAGGCATTGACAGCGGCCATGTAAGTGTAGTTTCTCTTGCCAGAGACAGACTTTGGATATCTGTAACAATCTGCTAAGAGACTAGAGGTGTAATATGTAATGACTGAAAAGGTTAAGAGAATGCCTATGCCAGCGATCCATCCGAGCTGGGCCATGCCCCAGGCTAGTGAGAGAACCCCGGAGCCTATAATTGCTGTTATTATATGTGCACTTGCCGTCCACACCATCCCTGCATTTTCACACACAATTACAGTTATTGAAATCATGTTTTAACGATAATATTTTGACCATAGCTCTAAAACTCGAGCTAATGCACATATTACAGCCAAGATCGTGGGTTCGAGTTGTAGGGATGACAGAAATAATTTATTGGATCTGGTCTTTAGGCCCGTGCATCTATTTTTTTTTTTTAATTAATATTTTTTCTCTTTTTTTTTTTATTTGAGAATAACTTTGAGATTTATCCCACAATTAAATGAACTTATTAGGCATCGGATAAGCATGGAAATTAAGAGCAACATATCTGAAAATGTTATTCTGTATATATCCACCTTTTTAATTAGAAAGTAGTTGTGCTAGTTGTCAAAACATACTTTTCCCTATCTTTCCAAACTGCTTATGTTGCTAATAAAATAATATTTTTGTTATAAAGTGACTTATTGGGTTGGTAATACTGTATTATATTATTGTTATATTTTGATTTAAAGTACGTTTGTTTTCATGGTTAAAAAATATTTTGGAAAATTTTTAATTTTTTTTATATTTTTAAATAATTTTGATGTGCTGATGTCAGAAAATAAATTTAAACAAATAAAAAAAATATTATTTTAATAAAATTTTAAATAAAGATTACTACCTCAATTTATTTTTTATATTTTCCTTGTAGAGAAATCTATTTTCTTTCTAAGAAATTAAAAACTGTTTCATCAATAATTAACAAGTTGAAGAACAAAAAATCCCAGTCTCCAGTTATATTATCTCTTAAATAGAAACGAGTTGCGTGTATTGAATAAAAACGGAGAAAATTTAAAGGTAGCTGTTATCAAACTAATAAATATCCATGGCTTGTCCATTGCATAGTTAATGACATTTGAGAACTACAAGAAGTGGAGTAGGCTACACATGTAATTAATTACAGAAACGGCCATGCATGACCACAGGACCACATGAAGATTGTGAGATTCAAGAATTGCAGTTGATTAAGGAAAGAAACATAGAGAGATGGAGTACCTGTTCTTCTTGGTTTGCCATCATCATCCACCTCCCCGTCTGAAATGGTGCGATGATCGGAGCCAGATTCACACACTGCATGTTGGATCATCAACTCTTGACGGCCTATCGCCGTCCCCATGCCTTTCTCCTCTGGTTTCTCAGGTGAACCTTGAAGAGCAAAAACAGATTGAATCGGCTGTATGAGATTGACAAAGCAAAAATATCTCTGTCTTTCTTGCTCACTATCTCCGGATTCTAGACAACGAAGAAGCCTGTAATTACTACCTCTCAGTCAACTTCTTTTGTGTGTGTGTGTGTGTGTGTGTGTGTGTGTGTGTATACAAACATATATATATATATAGCTGGTAGCGTATCTCTTAACTTTAGTTTCTCAATGTGGAGCGGCCACGTTGATACAGCACCAGGCACCGCGAGGTGTCAACCGCACTTAGAAAAATATGTCAATCCCAGAGAATATATACATAATACATAATTTAATTACTAATTTAGAAGAAGAATATCTTGCATTGTGGATTTGAGTTGTACATGATACAGTGTTATTAAATTAATAGGAGAGATGCTGGCTATATATCATTCATACCTTTTATAGCATTTTTAGGATTATGATAATGATTACTTTTTAAAATATTTTTTATTTAAAAATATATTAAAATAATATATATTTTTTATTTTTAAAAATTTATTTTTGATATCATCACATTCAAAATAATATATAAACACAACAAAAAATATTAATTTGAAGTAAATAATTTTTTTAAATTTTTTTAAAATACAAAAATAAATAAGCTTTTAGTCTAATATACAAGTCACGTAATATTTTTAAAATTTTTCTACTTTGGTGATATTTTTTACGAGGGTAAAAAAATAATTTATTTTTTAAAGTAACTATTATAAAGAGAGATTTTAAGGATATAAAACTTGTTTTTGAATAATATTTTGTGTATTCATAAATCAAAGGGTTAAATGTTAGTGAAAATAGGGGGAAATAATTAAATTATTAGTAATAATAAGTGAGAGACGGTTAAAAAATAATTTGGTATATATATTTTAAATAAAAAAGAAGAGGGAAATTTAAAAATTGTTTGGAGGGTAATAGTAATCCATTCCAAATTTTTAAAAATTTAAAAATTGTTTGAAGGGTAATCCATTCCCGATTAGCAATCCTCTTAACAATTAAGTACCCCTCTTAAATAATACCAAATAAGCTTAGGATTTATAAATGCAAAATCAAACCCATTATCAAACACTCCCTTATAATGTAAAATAGTCTTATTAAGTTTTGTACTCAATATTGAGTACTCAGAACAAAATGTTTTTCTCAATTCGAACCCAATCTATAAAACATTATCCGATTAACCCCATGTTAAATCCAATATTATATACTAACTCGTGTTAGAAAATGTTAAGATCATAAATATTGTTTAGAGTAAATTATATAAAATCTTAAAGATTATTATCTTAGGATACACACACACATATAACCATATAACCATTGGGTATTAAATATTCCTAATTTTTATAGTTAAGTTCAAATTTATTATTCTTGTAAAAAAATGAAATATATAATTATTGGTCATACATTATCAAAGTTTATATAAAAATATTATTTAGATTTTAATTTTTCAAGTGTCTAAATTGTATTCATTATTTTATTTTCATTTATAGAAAATCTAAAACAATAAAAATATTAAATATATAGATGGATAGCACACGTTTCACGTGGCTAGAAAACTAAGTGATAAGAAAAGTGTATTTAATTTATATTCTTAGAACTTTCACAATAAAGTATTAATTTGTCCAATTGGTGAAAAAGTCAAATAAATCTAATGTGCTGAACTGGAACTCATGACAAAAACGTCGTGGTTTCATGATCTTAACGTGGATTCAGATTGGAGACGTCATGGGGAAAGGTTAGTTTGCTAGGGGCTCAATCAAGAGATAAATGATAGTTGTGTGGGGTAAATAAAAAATGCTGTGAGTGGAATACGATGCCGTGTTGAAACATGTGTGCCCAAACATTTCTACAAAGTTTGTCTTTTGTCCTTATAACATACTAGGTTTAATCAGAGTTATGCATTAACACTCATTCCCAAATCCTGGCTATGTTCAAAGCGAAGCAGCATTTCTTTTCTGCAATCTTGCCTCTATGAGAGACAACTTTCTGTGGGTGTTCAATTCTTCCCCTTTTTTAAAGTCTCTCTCTCTCTCTCTCTCTCTCTCTCTCTCTATATATATATATATATATATATATATATATATATATATATATAAAAGTAGCCTGGGAGTGGATTCATGTGGAAAGTGAGTCAGCGGAACATCTGTAAAATGTGTTTCTCCTTGAAGTAGAATAGGTATGGTGGCTGCATTATAAAAGCAAATCATCAAGAACTATTATACGGATTTGATGCAAAAATGTGTGTTTGAAATGGTGTAGGTTTGTTTTTAAAAATGTTTTTTGCTTGAGAATATATTAAGATTATTATTTTTGATATATCAACACATCAAAACCAATCAAAAATATTTAAAATATTGAAAAGCACCCCCACTGGAGATTGTTCTCATCTTCTATTATCTATGTCCAGGTTAAGTGTATGCTAAGTTGCTAACAACTTGGAATTATATGATCGTAATTATAAAGATTTGAAAGCGAATATGTACTTTAAATTAATGGTTGGTATTTCAACAGAGATTTAATAGTTACAATGACAACTAGTCAAGCACGCTTGCAAAGGCACGTTTATTTTATAGAATAATTTTCTCATTAATGGAAAACGTTTAAATTGAAGACTTCAAGTGGGATAGTAGTCTCTAAGAACCCTAACAAAAACAAAAGTAAAATAGGAACCAGTCTATTTTCTAGAATCATGAAGCTTGGAAACTAACTTTTAATCTGAAAACTCTGTTCAAATCCAGTGATATTTTCAGCCATGAAATGATCTTGTGATAGTTCTGGTGAGTCTCAAATGAACAGAAAACAGTTTAAAATAAACTTCAAATAAAAGACATAATAATCTATTTATGGCTTTCCTGCCCTATGTAACACTACATACAACATATATATGCTAGCTCCTGCACCATATATATAGATATAGGTAATGTTGTGTTTACACTTGCATAGACATTGAAGCAGGATGCTGATTTTAAGAGCTGACTCAAATAATTAATATCCGGTACTTTTGATGCTCTTAAAACTTGAAGGGCTTAGAGTTTTGAAGAGCATGATTCAATCCTTCAATGGCGCCACATGCCGCAGCTATGGCAACCAGTAAGCACACCAGGTTCAGAAGCTGGAGAGCAAACCACTTGACTGATCGCCGTTGGATCTTCTTTCGAGCAATGTACATCTCCACAGGAAAATATACTGTCATTGGCCAATACCCGACGGCTCCAAGGAGTGCAAGGACGTCGTTGAAGAAGGGGAACGCCATGGCAAGCACAGTTACCACCACCACATATACTGTTCTCCATGTCAGTCTTAGCAGGTTCCCCCTAAAATTTATGTATTTCCCTATCCTTATTGAGTGCTCGATGGTTACAAACTTTGAATCAGGCCACACCAGGCTAGCCCAGGTCTCCAAGGCACCGAAAACTGGTTGGGATAATACCTGTCCGTACATGAGCACCCGATTAGATTAAACTAAATTAATTAAAGGGTTAATAACTCAATCTGTTGTTGTATAATATAATAATCCTTCAATTTTTCCTTAGGAATCAATTTTATTTCGAGTATATATTAAATTCTTCATCTATCATTCTAAGAGATTTTCAAACCAAATTATTGAGATTTGTCATGTAATTTATACATGATTTTTTTAAAATATTCTCAAATTGCTACCCAGATAAATGGAAGGTTTTCATATGCAATTCACGTAATTAATTTCTATGATTTATCCTGAAAAATATTGCAAAATATTAGATTAGAAACTTAATTTATATTCAATGATAAAATTGGCTTAGTTAGAGATATAATAAGAGATCGGATAATTATCCTATTATATAAAGATGAATTAAGTCATTAATAAATCCCAAATTAAATTAAGGAAAACAAAAAAATTTAAAAATTGTCTCAATAGATGATTGACTAACTTAAAGATATTCTTCACTCCAAAGCATAAAAAGGGTTCGGACAAGTTTCAGTCCTCCTCTGAAGGATAGAAAAAGAGAGGGTATAAAGTATAGATAATTAAGTTACCGGTGAATCTTAAAACCTTTCGGTACTGTCAAAGCAGTACTGTTAAATCACAAGTTTGTAAATAAAATCAGTTCCACAACCAGGTTAAGAGTTTTTTATGAAATATATAGCTAAATTTATCCAGTTAGGTCGTCTTTTGTTTTTGATGGTGATCGCACGTAGGTGACTTACTGGATTTAAAATAATATATTCAAATTTCGGTAGCATGGATGTGCAAGCTTGAAATCACCATAACTCAAGCCAGATCAGCCAGATGAAATCTAACAAACTATGATCCTATCATATCTAGTAAACTATAAAGGAACAATAACAATCAAAATACAAGGGAAGAAACACTTTAATTAATGTCAAAAACATTAATTGTTGTCTACAGTTCCCAATGTGAATTTCATAAAAGCAATATGCAGGTGCATAACACGTCTCAATCTCACATTGCATGCATGATCTGTACTCTTCTTTCCCTTGACCACACACTGACCCTATTCATGCACCTATCAAGTCTAAAATCTTTTGTAAGCATCAACGTGTTATTTCCAAAAAATACCTCTTTTAATAAAAAATGAAGAAATATTAAGCATGATTCCTCCAGTTTATTCATCTGGGATATATATATAGGCTTGAGCAAGCAGGCTTTTTTGGCAGATAAATACATGCTTGTGTGTTTGAGAGAGAGAAGAGAGCGATACCAGTTCTTCTGGGTTTTCCATCGTCATCTACATCAGCAACTTTGTGGTGATACAGGCCAAATTCACATAACTCGTGTTGAAATTCCTGATCTTCCAAGCTAACCATCTTCTAGTTG
Source organism: Populus alba (assembly GCF_005239225.2). Taxonomy (NCBI): domain Eukaryota; kingdom Viridiplantae; phylum Streptophyta; class Magnoliopsida; order Malpighiales; family Salicaceae; genus Populus; species Populus alba. The sequence goes on from NC_133289.1 coordinate 21,408,661, forward strand.
CCTAATTAACTTCTCCTATATCTTTGGATAGGAACGTTTTCTACAGGAAATTAAATAAACGTACATGCATAAAAACAAGAAGCTAGCTATGAAATTTGCATGAAGTTGACTAATTACCTTAGCAAGTGGTAACCTTGGACGATATTTTGACTTCAACTTGAAAATGAGACCTCTCTACAGTCTTATTTATAGACATGCTCCCATCTCTCTAGACACCTGTCTTAATAAAAATAAATAAAACGTCCTTTGTCCCACTTTGTTGGTATAACAGTTCTATCTACAAACATTTCAAAATGTATTTCCATAGTTCTTAAAACAAAATACATGAAAAATCTTGATATATTAATTACTCATGAAAGAAGAATTTTAAGAACACACATAATAATAAAAAATAATATTTTGATAAATATTTATCAAAATCTAATTATGAATAAACGAAATGATAAGGGGTGAGTGTATGTTGTTTTTGTGGTCTAACTAAACTTCTTAAAAATCTTGATTTTTTTTTTGTTTTGAGTGAATTTTTATGTGTTTTTAATTTATTTTGATATATTAATATCAAAAATAAAATTTAATTGACTTTCTAAACTATTTTTCGTCACTTGCATGTAATTATTTAGAAATTTAAAGTCATGTGAGGAAGAGCCAAAACAGGGCACTGCTCTGTTTTCAAGGGTGATATTGTTTTTCATTTCTAACATCCTTTTCAAAGTATTCTATGTTTAAAAAAAATATTAAATTAGTGTTTTCTTATGGTTTTAAAATATTAATATAAAATCTAAAAAATATATTTTAATTAAAAAGCATTTTGGACAAGAATTCGCACCGCAATACTAAAATATAAACAAACCTTAATTAATTAATTAGGTGAGAAACTCCTTGACCAGTATTTAATGATGCTTTCAGGACATCGATGGCCTGCTAGACTCGGCCACGGATTTTTGTCAGCCTGCAGCAGTAAATTTTTGTGTCTTCGAATTTAATTTTATTTTCACGTATAATAATAATTGTAATGGGTTGTGTACAGTCTCCAGAGGCAAATTCATCGCAAGAAAGAGTTGTTCCTATTTAGTAATAAATAATTAAACAAGTATGTAATTCACTAAAAGAGAGTGGACCGTTGAGATTATGGTGCTAAAAGCAGATTCTAGGATGCCAATCATAGCATAAGGTTAATTAAACTAATAAAATCAATGAAGATGCCAAGAAAAGAAAGGTTGCAGTTCTTCCTGCAGGCTTAAAAATGTGAAGGTCAGAGAGCATCAGAAAGATGCATCAATCTTTTTGGATACTGCAGGGATTGCATAATCCTTATTATAATTACCAAGACATTAATCTATAGATGTTGAAACTACAGTAATTTCCCAATTAAAAGAAAAAAAACCGCAATATTCTATAACAAGTATTGGCAATTACAATTACCAAAATTAAAAAACTAAACTAAAATGTATAGTAAAATCAATATAGCATTAGAAAGAAATTATTGTGAATTGCAATAGTGTTACACATTAATTTCTTTTTAGTTTTTTTTATTCTATTTTGATTCCTTAGCTTTTTCTTCCAACTTGATCATTTTGTGTTGCTTAAATCTTGGATTGGACTCGATGACATGTTCTAGTTGACTATAAGGGATCACGGGCCTTTTTTTCAATGAAAATTTATTGATTTTGAAATAATTAAACATTTGGGGATGGAATTTGAATTGAAACAAATTCTCTTCCTAGACAAAATGCCCCCAACCTCCCTTTATTTTAGTCCCTTTGATTATTATTTTTTTATTATTTTTTAACTTTTAGATTTGATGGTTTATTTTGGTTGACTTGATATGAAGATCTTGTGATGCCAAGAAAAAATCTTGATGCTCAGTTAATGATCAATTTAAAAAAATAAAATTCAATTTAAAACAATTGAGGCTTTAAAGACCAAATTTAAACTAAAAAAAAATGAATCCCATTTTTTGCAAGGTCACGAACTAAATTGTATGGCAGGGTTAAAGTAGCTAACGCGTGTAACACATACTAGCATGTGAAGTAGCCATTGCACTCTAGTGGTGTGTGATTAGTGGCCCTCAACCTCCAAATGTTGCCTTTATTGGTGGCATTGTAATCGGCAAGACGAGGCCTTCATTTTCCAATGGCCCGTGCTGGTTGAGGAGCAACGATGTCGCTTTGGTCGACCACTCTTCTTTCCCATCTTCCCCTCTCTTTTCTCATCCATTTTCATGCATGCCCAACATTTTCAAAAATATTAGAGCGGCTATCAATTTTTTCTCATGTAATATTTGGTTATTATTTTTATGTTTTGATTTGATTTAATTTTTAATTTTATTATTTAACATTGAATTAATTTGTTTTCAATTGAGATATTCTTGTCTTATGGCCTGGTCTACGAGTTTAGAACATTAACCTAAGTTGACTTAAGTTAATTTTTAGATTTTTTTTTAAAATTCAAATTTATCTTTTAATATTTTGTTCGTTGGGAATTGGACTTCATAATTTTTCTTTGATTTACTTTTTTATAGAGTTATCCCAATCTAATGATCTAGGATGTGGGTTTGGTGTGTTTTTTCGAATTGACTCAGGTTGGTTTTTTCTATTTTTTTGTTAATTTTTTTTCAATTTCATCTTTCAATATTTGTGGTGGTTGAGAATTGAATTTTGTATTTTTTTTTTTTGAAATTGCTTTCTATTTGGTAATCTTGTTCTCATGACATGTATTATTATGAGTTTAACAAATTTATTTAGATTGACTTAAGTCATTTTTTTTTTGTCTTTTTAATATATATATATATATATATATATTATATATAGATTGGAATTAAGTTTCATAATTTATTTTGATTTGTTTTATATAAAATTATCATAGTCTCATATCTTAAGTTATGAATTTTATAGAATAACTAGAATTAACTTGGATTGATCTAATATATCACTATCTTAATATATAAAAAAATATCATATAATATATAATCATCTCTATATTTATAAAAGATGTGATCTAATTATAGTACCAAGGTGAGCAAGGGTAGAGGTTTTCCCTTGTATTTGTATCCAACAGTCAATTTTATTTTATTCCAGATTCAATGAATTTGCCCATATGTTTTCGAATGTAAATCAATCAGGCTAATTATTAAAAACTTTATAAATCAAACATTAATTTTTATTAACGTAGCATTAAGTGGATTCAATCAAAAGAGAGAGAAAAAACAAAAATGATGAAAGAACCCTGAAATCCCAATTGGTCTCCTTCCCTTTCTATTTACGAGAAAGAGTTGAAACCAGATCAGGAGCATCCAGGTACAAAAGCTTGCTTCCTAAGGTTCGGATTAAGCTACGGCACTGATCCAAAACCTCCAGAGTTTTCAGGAAATTATTTGTTCGGTATTGTAATTAAATTAGTTTATTTATATTAAATGAATTGTAACAAGAAGCGCCTGTAGCTCAGTGGATAGAGCGTCTGTTTCCTAAGCAGAAAGTCGTAGGTTCGACCCCTACCTGGCGCGAATTTATTTAAGTTTTATTTAAAAGACTTATAACAGCACTGCTACTGCTAGTCTACGATGTAAGTTCAACATTTTTGGGAAGGTTTTTGTTATAGTTTTCTTTTTAAAAGAATTTTTTGAAAAGCTTTTGTTTTTGTTTTTGCTTCTGGCGCTATCCTGCTGGGGATTTTGTCCTTCATGGCGGATGCAAAAACATCGATACAGCTCTTATTACCTAGACGTGTAGTCTTTTGTTTTTTAGACATTGTGATTCTGTTGCAGATTGGCAATGTAAGCATGCTAGGACTGTTGCTAGTTTTGAAGACTGGGTAAACTTCACCCATATTAAGCTTAGGTTGCTTCTATATCTTGATTTAAACCAGTAATGGAGGTTTCTTGTTCGTTCAAAAGGAGTCATCAGGGCAGCTGCAAACTTCGGCGGAGAGTCATCAGGCAGCTCCTAATTTGGAATAAAACACCTATCATCCCTCTGAAAATTTTACATCGCTGCCGTCAGCTTTAAATGGCTTTACCCAGTTGATTGTATTCAATGAGTCTGGTTCAATCTCCAGTTTGCCCACATAGGGTTGGTTCTTTAATTGCTTGACCTTTGCTTCATCAGAGTTTAAGATACCTGCAGGGAATGAGAAAATCATGCAAAATCGACCTTGAGAGTTGATTAGGAGACATTATCCAGAGACAAGTTTTTTCAAAACCATTCTATTGCCACCAGCAGTCCATAAAGCGGCAGAGTCTAGCTCCCCATGTAGAGGACAATCATCTGATAGCCCTCTCTGCAGACCTGTCAAATTTATAGAGCAGCAAGGGACTGTCAGAACTTTTGTAATTAGGATGATTTGAACATAATTGATGCATCTTGTACAGTTAGAAGTAGAACAGGAAGATTGGAAGGTTTGATTTTTAATACTTTAGATGATCATTTTTTGACTTCTGAGCCTGCTTTGATTTAAAAAGACTTGCAAAAGAGAGATGGGTAGAGATTGACATAAAAAAATGGAGTTTACTCGGTCAATTGCTTTGGAGTTCAGAATCTTGCAGGAAAAGAAAACAGATCAGATAGAGAGATCAAATTCAATGCAAGAGTCTGTCTGTACCACATTGCTATTACTCAATAATTGGGTTAGCAAATAAGTGATTTAGCTCAATGTCATTAATGAATGGAACCACACAAGTTCTTTGAATTCTCTGTACAAGAATACTAGCTGATTTTCTATTGCTTCCTCCATTATCCCCTTGAGTTCTTGGACATGCACATTACAGTGAAATCAATTGCATCGAGCTCTAGCTTTAGATCGTCAATTTCTTCTGCTTGGTATGGATACCAGGTTCTTACAAAAGGGAGCTGTGCTTGTATTCCCGATCAATCTTGTTCATTTCCAAAGAAATGCAGGACACGGCATCGCTGTTGCTCTTGCTGCCTTGTGCAGTCAAAACCCAGGTGTCATTACTATTGCAAATGCTGTGTTTGAGTCTCCTCCAAAGATTCCATGTGACGTTCTTGCAAAAGCTTTCCAATTGGACAAGATTGTTGTCAATTACCTGCAATCAGTATTCTAGACGAGGAGTGGAAAATGATGGGACAGGAAACACAATTATAGTCCGGCCATATGTTTGTTACGTGTTAGTCTTGTTGTCCAAGTGTGTGTGTGAACTGAGCTTTTTTGTGTGTCAGATTAAGTTAATAATCACCGAGTGGATTTTAAGAGTATGCTGGTCTTGAATTCATGTATTAAACATTCTTTTGTTGTATTAAATCTCTGTTTCCCATACCTTCTTTTCGTAGAACAAAAAGAAAAGTAAAACAGTCCATAATTCATTAAGAACAGTAGTAGCACACAAAGTCAAACTCGCCTTAAAAAGGAGGAGACAACAGGGAGAAAATAATCTATAAATCCTAAGCAAAGCTGAACAAAAGGGAGCATTTTATGCATACACAGGATAGCGCAGGACAGGACAAGACATCACATGAAATTATCCCAGGCCAGCAGAAGATCCACTACGATGTGCTTGGACTTCATAACATTATGACACAACAGCCTTAGTAATTTGCACCAAGAACACTATTTGAGGAGTACAGACTGCTTGATCTTCTGAGTAAACACGTGAGGATACTAGAAGACACATTAATATCTTGCATTGAGTGATTCCTTTCCTTTCTTATATACCAGTTGTAGCACCATTAGTTGGGTCATTGCTTCCATTCTGTCGAATTCACAGAGCCTCCTGCTTTTTCCTGAATCACGTTACATTTTGATGAACACTGTGGAGGAATTAAATCAATCTTGGTTGAACTACTAAGTTTTCCAGGTCCCGTGAAGCCCTTGAAGAAACTAGACTGAAAATGAACCATATATGTACATACATCACAAGATACTGTCAAAGTATTTTTGCATCCACAAATTACTTATTCTAAAAAGGTTGAGCAGGCTACTTATTTTACAAAAACTGAGTTTAATCTGGCTCTCCAAGTGGTGACAGACAAGGGAAGTTTGCAATTTTCTTTTTCAGCATCAGGAAATAAAAGGAAGGTATACTCTTTATGAAAGGATTGCCACTTGACGTCATTTGGGAAATCCAAGTCAGGCTTCATTCTATGGAAATTTCTCCACTTGAAGATTTCATTCTCCACTCAAAACCTC